>NW_026706620.1:0-115626 GCF_029867415.1 Vicia villosa
AAAAATTAGAGACAAAACAAATACAATCCCGGTAGGCTGAAAACCTGAAAGGGCAGCCTAGGCAAAAATTAGGGAATAAAGCATACAACTATGTCCCGCTCAGCTGCCTACTCACCGACAAGGTTCAACACCTCAAAGACACCAATCAGTCCAATCACTTTCTTCCAACAAGTGAGGGATGAGATGCTCGAAGACAGATTGGCAATAGCAGAATTGAAACTTGACTGGATCGTTCTCACATAGCTATTTCTTTTCATAAATACTTTTCAAAACTTTCTGACAATTTCCTACTTCTAGGATTGTTGTCTCCCTATACTAATCCGCCTATCACGACACCTTTTCAAAAATCAATGCAGCTTATAACTAACATTTTCATTTTTTCTGTTTTGAATACGCGAGCATCCCAATGATATTTTGAATGAACATATGCATTTGAATATGATTGATGTTTACCAGGAAAAACAGGAATAGCATTCCGAACATGTCCCAATTATTTGGACATTATCCTAAACCAGCATCAGAAGGAAGTTTCCCCAATGGAGACACATTCCTCAACAAATCCCTCAAAAAGATTTTTCTTTCGAAAGAAGTCTTATTCCCCAGCAGGGTTGTTCCAGATTACTGTCTTCAGAAGGTGTGATCTCCGCACCCAAACTTGGTCAGATAGTGCATCGGAGGATTATGCATCTTCCTCATTCCCACTCCAAAGGGCGTCACAGTCCGAACTCTCAAAACTACTGTTCATCCCCGAGCAGTAATCAAAGATCCTTCAATAGAACATCCTGGTTCTCAAAGAATTTCCCCAACCCAGGGTACTCAAGCGAGACAGAAGATCATCAACAACCACGATGCCTTCACTTCCAAATGGCTAGCAGGGATTTATTTTCCCAATCACAATGCCTTCATTTCTTGACGACTAAGTTGGGATTTATTTTCCCAATCAGGAGCTTGACACGCTCTAAGCTGCATAAACCATGCATCACATTCACACTCATATTCACATTCACAATCATGCATCATACGCATATTCATACACAACATAACTTGCATATTTCTCCTCTAGCTCGAGGATCTCATATCATACATGCATCATAGACATCGCATATTATTAACTTGATTTTTCAGGTAGACAGATGTCTTCAGCAAAGATGTTCTCACTCACATGCAGTGTTCATCCTGAATCTTATTCAGACAAGCAGTCCTTTCAGATACAATCAAACCAAAGATTCACTCTAAAGAACTCTCATTCTCAACTCATTTATCATCTAACATTGCTAGTCTAAGGCGATACCTCAGACGGTTCCAGAACGATCTAGCATTGCAGATCTAAGACGATACCTCCGACGGTTCCAGAACGATCTAGCATTTCAGATCTAAGGCGATACCTCAGACGGTTCCAGAACGATCTAGCATTGCAGATCTAAGACGATACCTCCGACGGTTCCAGAACGATCTAGCATTTCAGATCTAAGGCGATACCTCCGACGGTTCCAGAACGATCTAGCATTTCAGATCTAAGGCGAAACCTCAGACGGTTCCAGAACGATCTAACATTGCAGATCTAAAGTGATACCTCAAACGGTTCCACAATGATCAACTTTCAAATCCTTCATCAAGATATAATCAACAGATTCATTCTGATGAACAAACCATCAACACATTGTCCAGGTGGCATCCGAAAGCCCATCTCAGGTAATGTTTCAATCTGCCAACAACATTTCACAGACAACATTCAAATGCAACTTCCAACATCTCTGCTGATCAAGGTAAGTGCAAATTTTCAGGGCATCTATTTATTCAATCATCTTCTACCTTCAGATTTCAGACAATCTCTTCAGGTTTAAGAAGATTGAATAGGGGCAACTGTTATACCCCAAAATTTGCCCACATCTTTTTTCAAGAAAACTCCAATCTGAAAATTAAGAGTTTCATATAATCATGGATTTTTATTTCAAATATCCTAGCATATGAAGTACTTAAATTTCAGAATTTCTCTTACACAGTAACTTGGCTAACAGTGGAATTTATTCTTACGCAAACGCCAAATACTGTTCTTTACTTCACAAATACTATTTATTTATTTTACAGATAAATAGTACTAACACAGTTCATGCAGGGTTAAATCTTTTTTGCAGGCGCAAAAGCAGGAAACTCACACTGTACTGGTAACAATTGTTTTTGGTTTCCCACTAACTTTTGTACTATATTCCATTATTTTCAAAATCTTTTCAAATCTCTTCTTTCCAATTCAAATCTCAACTTTATTCTACACATCTCTCTTTTCCCAACAATATCATACACTTTCTTTCAAATCTCACTTCCACTCAAAATTTCCATTTGTACGGAATCACATCATTCCCCAACGTCTCTATCATCTTTCCATTCTATAAATACTTCTCATTCTTCCATAAAATCTCACATCAAATTCTAAATCTTCTTTCAAATTTCTACTTCATCATCCATTTTCTTTCTTCTTTCCTAGCAAGAATGGCAAAATGGATAGAGACACTGTTTCTTACAGTCATCACCATTGCTACGGTGATCATGACTTTCTTCTGCCTACACAGTCCTGAGGAGTGTGGACCTGCAATAGTTGCATTCCCAATCCTCTACATGTTATTGATCATAGCATGGTTCATCAACCGTCATTTTTAAAGTTTGCCGTGTTTCTTATTTTCTTAAACGTACCGTCTATTCGTCGTACTGTTCAATAGTATGTAATATTTATGCTGTCAGTATTAAATGTTGTACTATTTGTCATAATATTGCTTAATTACTAAGATAATATTTTTTGTGTTTTCTGCCAGTCAAATATTTCTATTTCTGTGCAGTAAATAATTTTCAGGTTATTATCGGTAATTTTGCCCACATACTGTAAATATCAGTTATTTATTATGTTTCTGTTTTCTAACAAGTCATGTAAATAAATTTTCATGCTTCACACCAAACAAAAACAAAAATAACAACAAAAAAAAAGAAAATTAACTTTGACAGTTAATTTTTCACTTTAACTGCTGCTTCAGTACACGAACAGTCAGTTGACAGCCAGACTGCAGACAGTACAATTCTCAGTGATTTGTACAATCAATCAAATCAATCATTCACAAATTCAAATTTCCAAGATTTTTGTGTTAGAAGTCTTCTGAATATCACGCGATTAGCAGAAACTCAGCACTGCACAAAAATCAGGTACGCTTAACTGCCTCCTATACAGACAGTCCCTAATCAGGGTTTTTCTTGTTTTAACAGGAGCAACAAGTTTCGAGAGCTCAAATGGATTTCATATACATCCATACATCTCAAAGTACCATCATACAAATTTTCAAACTTCAATTCACTCAGACGCACCGTCAGCAGCTCAAACAGTCAACAGACGACCCGTTTGACCAAAAAAGTCAACTGACAGTCAAAAATGAAATTTTTGCCAAAGTCCATATTTTGTCAAAGGATTCAACATTTGATCATTGGATGATCACAATTCATCAAGGAAAGATCAAAAATCAACAAAACCCTAAGATTCAAAATTAGGGTTTTTGCCTGAAAAGTCAACTCAACTTTGACTGATCATAACTCTCTCATCCTTCATCCAAAAAATGTCAACCAAAGCTCATTTTGAAGGAAATTCAATTATCTTTCAAATGCAATTGATCCCATGGTCATAGCATTCACCATTTGAAAAATATGGCCAAAGACATTACAGGTCATTTTCAAAGTCAACAAAAAGACACTTTTTTCAAAAGGACACACAAGGAGAACCAAAAATCATTTTGATATGAGACCAAAGACATTGGTTAGAGGACTCTTTGAGGTTTCCAAAAAGTGCAAGATCTCCTTCATATGACAAAAATTGAAGGATTCACACCTTGTTGAAGTTGGCTAAATTTTGGGAAAATGCATGAAATCAACATTGCTCAAAAATGTTTTTTTTCCAAAAGATGCCAAGTTTTTATGGTCCAAACATCTTTGCCATGTTACTATGGGCCTCCCACGACCAAGACAAAGCCCACATCTATATTATCCATTTTTGACATAATTTTATCTTATTTTAAGATTAAAATTAAAGGAAATTGCATGGATAATTGATGGCTTGATCTCCAAGTATGACACACCTCCAAAGTCTTCATTTTTCTGCAGAAAATTGATGCCCAAGACAAGTGCATTGAATAGAAGAAGACTTGGTCAACAATTCAAAGATTTTTAATATTTTAAAAATCAAATTTTCAACAAGAGCAATCAAAGCTTCTTGCTTCACTTCCAAGCAGCCTTTGGCTTATAAATAAGCTATTCTACTTCAGCAACAAGGAGAGACACGAATTGAGGGCAAGAGCATAGCTATCATTATCATAAAATTCTCCAAAAAATACATACACTTTGTAATTTTCAAATTCTATATTCCAAGCAATATTAATACAAACAAAGCTTTCCAATCATCTTCTCAAATCATATAGAGTAAGATTGAACTCCTAACATAGTCCCATGAGAGTCGTATAGTGAGCATAGTGTTCTTCATGTACATATGCACTTGACTTTCGTTTTCTTATATGCAATCAATTTCCATGTAAACTAACCATCCTAATATGTTCATAAGGTCCTATAGGAGTGATCTGGGCTTTAACATGAGAGTTACCACGTGAGAATCACCTCATGCCATTAACAAGTGCATATGAGTGTTCATACTTTAAACTCTTCGAACCCATGGCTACAGGCCCCAAACAAAGAAACTGACACCACCAATGAACTCAGGACATCATGTTTAGTGGATCTGGGTTGCCTTCTTTTGCTACTAATGCTTATCTTTGCAGGTTGATGAAGCTATTCAAAAGTTGCATTTTATCGTAAAAATAGGGGAGGTTTAAAACCCCCGCTATTTGTATATAAAAACGTGAGGTCTGGAGGTTGAAGACGACCACGCGTCCCAGCGTGGTTCGTCAGTCAACCGGTCGTTGTCCACGCAAGAAAGAGGTGGGGCCAGTCTGACTTTGGTCTCCCCACCAATTCAATACATGCAATCCCATCATTACATCATGTGTCTTGCAATCTGAGCCCTTGATCTCATTCAATATTCCAATCCAACGCATCTGACATGCATGCACACCGTGGAGCCTCAGCTCCTCACCACACAGGATCAGTATCTTTTTTCATTTTCTATTTTTATTTTATTTTCTTTGCAAAATTAATTAAAAATACTTAAAAAATCCAAAAAATCCCACAAAAAATATTTTAGACTTCTAAAAATATATATTATTTTCTGAAATAAAAATATTTTATTTTTCTTCATAATTCCAATATTTTACATAATTAATTAGTTTATATTTATATATTTACTTTTTAATTATTCTAACCAATCAAAAAAATCATAAAAAAAATTGTTCTTTGTGTTAAATATTGTTTATATATCATAAACTAATTTTGTACATATTTAGGATAATTTTCTCTTTAAGCTTTAATTATTTGTGTAATTATTTATATAATTATGTCTTAATTAACTTAAAAAACCCAAAAACAAATTTCAAAAATTCCAAAAAAATTAGTTTTGTTCTAAAATCAATTAACAAACATTTTGTACATATTTTTAAGCTTATTTGCTAGGTTTAATCATATTTCCATCTTTTCTTTCTTTTAAATTAATTAATAATGCATTAATTATATTTAAAATAAATCACAAAAATACAAAAACATGCCTTTTATTTATTACAATTTAAATTCCTAGATAAATGTATAGGATGTCAAATTCATGTAAATAGGCTAGTTTACATTTCCCGCACAATCGATGTAATAGCGTAGATTTACTTTCTGCACTTTACATTTCCGCATTTTAATTTCCAGCACCCATATAAACTGCGTGTATGTCAAAGATAAAACTGAACCGTCAGATCACTAACTTCAAAGATAAATACCTGAATTCAATCACAATCACATTTGCACCTCCTAGGGTAACCCCTTTTCACTCTTTTCAAAATCAAAGTTACATTTCTACTGTTTCGAGTACAAAATCGAACCTTTTGTTTATATCCGACGAATGGATAGATTTTTAAAGGGAACAAGGATAAAGACCTCCTAACTCAGGGTAGACCTCCTAGTTTGCTTGCTCAAAATCAAAACAAACAAAATTCTCATACACTGTTGTTTTTTTAAAACGAATTTTCCAAAAGACAATATTTTGTATACATCCAAACACGGATCATTACAGAATTAACGATCTTTTCAAAACATCTTTCGAAGGATAAACAAGCATTTGTATATATCCGCACAAGGATCATTACAAATTCTATTTGCAAAGGTATTTCAAAAACACAGGTAAAGCATTCCGAATCAATTGAAAAGTAAAGCAAATGAGCTAAGCAAACTAAAGAGCCCATGGATAACCATGGATACAAAGGGTGCTAACACCTTCCCTTTGTATAACCTACCCCCTTACCCAGAATCTCTCAAAGGTCTTTTTTCTGTTTCTTTTATAAACCTTTCCTTCATTGGATAAAATAAAAGGTCGGTGGCGACTCTGTAAACTTTTTTTCAAAAGAGACGCGAAAGCGTCCGATCGACAAAAAAGAGTCAGTTCACGTATCCCACCCACGGGAGGGGTATGGCCCGAAAGGACGGTCCACACGAGTGACCCGTTAAAAAGAGGTCACTGGCCAAAAGCTGCCCAGCGCGCGACGCACCCATGAGCGCGCGACGCGCGCTACACCAGAAAAACCAGACCAGTCTAAAAAGATAGATTTTTCAGTGAGCCACCACTTAACACCTACACAACTCAATTACAGAAAAACAGAAAAAATAAAACCGTTGGGGTGCCTCCCAACAAGCGCTCGTTTAACGTCGTTAGCTCGACGCCTTTATTGTTTCGCGAATGGTAAGAAACTTCCTCGCGGTACGCCAATGCTTTCGCCTCAAACGCAACCTAAAGAAAATGACCTGCCCAAACACTTAATCAAAACTATACGAAACTTAAAACATAAAACCATCGCAATGCGATTAATCTCAACAAATCCCCGGCAACGGCGCCATTTTGTTGGAGCGGTAGAGCGGCAAGCAACGAAAGATTTGGAAGTATTCATCCGGGAATTATCGTGTCCACAGAGATTGGTGAGAAGAACTGCCGTTCGACTATCTCGCGTTCTAAGTTTCATGATTTGGGTGCGGAAAAGTAAATAAAAGCAGATAAACGATCTCAATAGTCTAAGAGAAAGAGTTATGGAATTGCATTTCGTTCTACCTGTCTAATACTTAAATCTGAAGATCTTACCGCTCGACACTCACAATACGCATCAAAATCACCGGGCATCACTCGAGATGCCACATCGGTGCCCATGTCTGCAACACCGACGAAAGCTCAACCGTACTATTCACATCAGCGATTTCTCCACCGACACAAACAACACAGAGGCATTAGACTCGATACCCACTACGATTGTTAGTCCTAAATCCATGTCTGCAACCCAGAAACTAACAGTTATCATTCCTAATCAAGATCTATGGTGTCCATGTCTGCAACAACACAAATCCAGAGCATTTAAGCAAAAAGATCAAGAACAACAACAATGATGATTTGTAAAGCGAATATATAAACGATCCCAAGATCCACAAATATACATACAATAAGAGTAGAAACATACATACAACACCCACCATTGGAATGAAACAAAGGGAAGAGAGAAGATGAACCGGAAAGATCTCACCGGTACAATGAAATCGAGTCAGATCCATGATCAATCCACATGACGTCGCACCCAATGGTGTTTCCTAAGCCTCTAAACTACCAAAAAAGAATCAGAGCTCAACTTGTCAAGAAGAGGTGATAAAAAAAACTAAAAAATTTGTTATTAACTATTTATACAAAACAGAGTTTCGCAGTGGGCGCGACGCGCCCTACTTCAGTGCGACGCGCCCTGTATAAATTTACCAAACCGCCCTAGCGCGCGACGCGCACTAATCCGGCGCGACGCGCCCTAACTTCTGCCAGCTTTTGTTCTTCAAACTCAAAGAGGGCGCGACACGCCCTACAGCGCGCGAAGCGCCCTGCACCAGAACAGCAGAATTATTTCCTCTTTGCTCTCGCAGCCGTGTCTTCGACACTTTATTCCTCAAGGCTCCAAAAACGCAAGAATACCTACAAAAATACAACAAAACTATCAAACGGTATAAAAGTGTATGAAAATACATCTATTCACAAAGTATACGTATTTACACAAAAACGGGGAATTATTCAAACGGTATTAACAAAAAGCATTGATAAGTGCCACTATTTACATACACAAAATAACTACAATTTGGCACTTAACAGGCTGCCCCTTGGTGTAAGGTGATATGGCATAGCAACATCCCTCCGAGCCGGTCCATACTAGTCTGGCGCATGATTCATGGCAAAATTCCCACAGACGATTTCTTCATTGAACGTGGTTTTTCGATTACCTCTATGTGCCCGCTCTGCCGTAACCACACAGATTCTTTATCCCATCTTCTTTTTGGCTGCGCTTTCTCCAAGTATCTTTGGAATTGGTTGATGAGAAAATTCCACATCACTGTTCCGCCTCCTTCCATCACTGACTGGCTGAAGATAAGCACTCTAAACAAATCTCCTCAGGTTGCCCTCATTCATACTGCAGCAGTAGTGAATCTGCTGAGCATTATTTGGCAGTCCCGTAATGCGGCTAGACACAACAACATTAAACCCAACTCTCATCATGCCACTGATTGGATCTTGAAACAAGTCCAGTTATCCGGTAACTCTTCGAAAAAAGCTTCCAATATCAACATGCTGGATTTCACTCTAATCAAAGAATTTAAAGTCAACATTATCCCTCCTAAAGCTCCTTCCATAATTGAAGTGTTGTGGACTCCTCCGTCGGTTGGATGGATTAAGTGCAACTGCGACGGGGCCTTCTTACATGATTCTTCTAATGCTGGCGGTGCTGGTTTATTTCGCAATTATAGAGGAGACTTCATCCTTGCTTTCGCGGAAAATATTCGCTGCAATTCTTCGGTTCATGCGGAATTTGGTGCGGTTGTTCGAGCCATGGAAATAGCCATACACAGGGGTTGGCAAAAGCTTTGGGTTGAAACCGATTCCTCCCTGGTAGTCAAAGCTTTCTCCAACCACAGACTTGCTCCTTTTATTTTTAGGACCCGTTGGTCTTTTTGCTTACAGCATGCTAACTTTACGAATGTATTTATCTCTCACATCTATAGGGAAGGTAACTCCTGTGCCGATTTTTTGGCTAACTTAGCGCTCGGCATAGGTTCTACCATTATTTTAGATTCCATCCCGTTGGGGATTAGGAATGATTTTGTAAAGAATAGGTTAGATATACCTTTCTTTAAGTTTGCGTAATTTGGGGCTAACTGGTTCCCTGCTTTGTTCTGTTTCTTTTTAATATATATATCATCATCTTATTTTAAAAAAAAAAACGTAAATATTTTATTAATATTTTAGCTTTTGGATTTTATAAATATTTTATAATAAAATATTATATATACTATGATTTTGTAAATTTTTCTTATTCTTTTTTTTATAAAAGTCTATTATATATTTGAAGATGTATCATTTAATTTTATGTATATTAATATATTTAAAAATTAATGTTTTTTATTATTATTTTAAGTTGAGTTATTATATTTATATAGATAATAAATTATTAAATTTAAAATATTTTTGAATAATTTAATTTAATATAATATTTATAAATTTTATATTTTTTTTTAGGTTTAGCATGTTGATATATCACCTCTTAATAAAATCTCTATGTATATATTTTTTTTTAAAGAAATAATTTATGTTTGTATTAAAAAATAAATATCAGTAAATCAGAGTAATAAAGTTTGCCGTGTAAATTCTATCTTCAATTGATTTTATGGTTGTATGAATTAGCAACAATTCAAGAAAATAGAGAAAATTTATTTTAAATTAAGATGACATCTGGAGCGGACTGGGTGACTTTGGGCGCCATGTCGGGGAGGGTTCTCTTCACCCCTCACTGGAACAACTTCAAGAACTTAAAAGACACGTTCGTGAGGACGATGGGGCGAAAATTGAAACATGAAAAGTCTGATGGTTCCAAAATTGAAACATGGTAAGATTAACATGAATATAAATGCTCTCAATAAGAAATGAATTCCAATAGGGCCACTAATGCTTGAAGTCAATTATCTCCTTCAACAATCTTGATATAATTAAGGATTTTTTAACTATTAATTTACTTGTGAAACACTTTTCCTTTGTAAGTATGAATTAGCATATGCCAGATATATACTGTAATTGATAGGTAAATATAAAAATAAAAAAAATAAAAAACTTGATAATAGGTTTATCCCAAACTTTGTATTATAAATTACGTCACTTTAGGATAACATTAAGAGTTCTTGGCCGGTTGAAACTTCTGCTTTCTTGACAATTTTTCCAAAGAATTTTCCAATTTTTTTTATCTGATAGATATTTTCATTATTAATTATAAAAACTATATTTTTTGTTTGTTTACAGAATAGTATATGATTAGTCTAATATGGCGAATTTGTCAAGTTTAAAGTCCTTCTACCCTGTCGATTCTAATTTAATATCTTGTTCAAACATATTCTCAGTCTCATCAAATATCATAGAAAATAAAATTAAATAGAGTTGGGTCATAATAATCCATTCTATAGAATTGAATTCAAACCATGTGAAATATGTGTATAAATATTATTATCCATTATACAAAGTATACCAACAACATTTTTCAATCTTCATATCATATCTTTTTCTCTCTTAATAGATCCTAATTCAATGAAAGAAATTGTAGAAGATGTTTTTACCAATTTGCCAGATGAAATTCTTGGCTGCATAATATCTTTTCTACCAAATGAGTATTCACTTCAAACCTCTCTCATATCTACTAGGTGGAGAAACTTATGGAACCAAATTCTTGTTAAACATGGAACCATTCAAGATATTACTACTGCTGTTGCTCATTTCCTAACCGATTTTGACGAGTTTGATCCATTAAAGCGACCACGCAAGCTCCAATTTCATTATGGTGATGAGAATACACTCTTTGCAACTATTGCGACTAATAGTAAGCTTCTTCTTGATTTCTCTTTCGGGAACCAAAAACTTGAAAGAGAATATGAACTAGAGTTCAATCTCAATAAACAACACTTCACCTATAATCTTGTTCCTTCTTCAACTTTCTTAGTCAAAAGTCTCACTTTGAAATCAATAAGCTATTTGACAAGTGAGGTAGCTTCTTCCATAGTTTCGAATTTGGAGCATCTTGAGACCTTGATGATCACTGATTGTTGTGGATTGCAATCTTTGTTCATTGAGTCAGAAACCAAGCTTCATAAGTTAACTATCTTAGATTGCTTGCAGTTGAAGTCTCTTCATCTTAGAACTTCTAAACTTAAATCTTTTCAATACCGCGGACCTCTTCCTCGAATTTGGCCCGAATCTCATTTCAACTTAAGTCATGCCAACCTTGACTTCAGACAAGGTCTAAGCTGCAGTGACTTGAAGGCTAAAGATTTTGATGAAACACTATTAACTATAAAGAATTCTGAAATTCTTACTTTATGTCAATGGACTTTTGAGGTATGCTCCCTATAACTTTCCTCATGGTATATCTAGCACAGACACGACACCGACATATGTACTTATATATATTTTTTGTTTAATTATCGGTATTAACGTGTGAGTGTCAATCTTGTGTTTGATGCAGGTACTAATATGGCCATCAATTTCTCCTTTAAGTGGAAATTTTATATTTTATAGATTAAAAGAGCTATGGTGGATTGAAAACCATGAAAATAAAAACAGCATCAGTGCCTTAGTTTCCTTCTTGAAATTATGCCCTGCTTTGGAGAGACTTTTTGTAATGGTAGGATTCATATACTTAATAATAATTTATGTTTTTGTTTTGGTTTAACATTATTGATTTATTTTTATTTTTTTGACATTTCTATCACTTAATTGGATGCAGATTGATTCAAAAAGCTATTCAGCTCCAAGGTCCAATTCAGGCTTAATGGAAGAAATTAAATATATAGATTTGGAGCAACTAAAATTGGTAAAGTTTATGGGATTCACAAATCCAATGGATGAAATTTCAATGGCAAAACAATTGATTCAGCCTCCAAAAATAGAAGCATGATCAGGTGGGAGCTGTTTGGATGTAATGTTTATATAGTGATTCTTTAAAGAATGAATGATATAATGATGTGATTTTGAAGTATTCAAAGGGAAAAGTATGTCTTATAATCTTTTGAAGAGGCTAGCACACTATCTAACTCTTTTTTGTGGGTTATAAATTTGATTTGATTATATGGATTTTAACTAATAAAAGATAGTGCTAAAAAATATGTGTTAAATTTGAAGGACTCTTAAACATATTGCACCTTCAAATTCTATCATAATTAAATTAGAAGGAATAACAATAAATCTACTTTTAGAGGCCTAGATCTATCTTGCATGAGTTAACTTTGTTGCTGTAAAAAAAAAAAAAAAGTTTACTTAAACATTAGTATATGAATAACATATAATAAACAACATACAACTCAAGAATGTTCATAACAATAATAGTAATAAGCTTGAAACTTATAACCTGAGATGCAGAGAAATGTATTACAAGATTTTTCTTCCAAAGAGGCTTTAACAAAAGTACAATAACTTGCAGACAGGGCCGGCCTTACATGTTTACAAGTCTAAAGCAAATTTTAAAATGAGGCCTTTAAAATATATTTTTGAATAATAATTTTATGATTGCTAAGAGTTGAACTCAAGAACAAAAATAAATGAGGCCTAAATTTTACCAATTCATCTACAATTATATATGGTGTCTTTATATATTTTTATAACTAAATAAAAAAATTTGAGGCCTTCTTTAAGCCCAAACTTTTGAGGCCTAAAGTCCTAGCCTTAGTGGTCTGGCCCTTGGGCCGGCCCTGCTTGTAGAAAACAAAAAAGTGCTCGGGAAGATAAGCTAGCTACTAAAGCCCGTGAAATGGAGATTCGTCAAGAGGAAGTGAAAACTCTTGAAGACACGTTGACTTATTTGGCGACTTCAGTCAAGAAAGTCGTATCGTAGCTACTAATGGTTTGAGTTTCTCTTTCAACCATTAGATTTTCTAGGAGTTTCTCATCCCACCATGCATATCATTTCATGACATTTCATTTGTAGTTTAGTTTAGTTCGGGGTAATTTTTTCTGATGGTTTACAATGTTTGCGAATTCATGTTGTGATGTTAAATATCTATCTCAAATTGCATTTATATTATGCATGATTGCATTTATTGTTTTTGTCCAAAATTTTGGGCCATTTTATTCCACATATCATTTACACTTTCTTATGGTTGTCCAAACCCTCCCACCAAGAGCTTGTGTTGAAAACTTTCTTTTTTATATCGTTCAAATTACACAACTTGATATGTGGCGCACCAATGTGACTTCTTATCTTTGTTCACCTTTGTATTCTTACAGTCATAACCAATACTCTATGTTGGGTAGTCAATCTCTCTCCCAATAAAACTTTACACTCTAAGCAAATCTTTCTATCTAACTTCCTAATAAGAAATAAATCTACCTTAAAACATGTCACCCAACTCGTATATGTAATAAGATGATCATCTCTTTTCCTAAACTAATATTAACTAAAGTAAGATAAAAAAACCAACAAAAACTCCAAGATGGATTTACCCTGTGCATTTAGCTCCCTAAGACTGTTAGCCCCATGCACACTCTCAAAACCTCTTTCTATTCTCCCTACATGTCAATTTATATTCTCTTTTAGAAAATTTCGCTCCTTGATTTACATCCTAAAGTAAGTCTTCTAAATTCCCCCTAAATTTTATGTTAAGGTGTTCTGGTAACCCAACCTGAGGTGCGTAAGCACTAATAACATTAAAGGTGTATTGTTCCACCATAAATTTCAAGACTATGCTGCAATATTCTACTCTTTTCACATCCATAATATCCTCCTTCCAGTCCTTGTCTACAATAATGCCCACCTCATTTATAGATCTAAATTTTTCAGTGTTCCAAAGATTAAATCATGAGTTGTATAACTCTTTTGCCTTTTCACCTATCCACTTAGTTTCTTATATAGGCGCATAAAATTTATCTTCCTCCTAACTATAATGTCCACTATTTCCATATACTTTCTAGTTAGCATGCATATATTTCATGATCCAAAAAGAGTCCTAATATCATTAACTAAATTCTTTATCCACATCCGTTCAAGAAAAATGTGGGAACCCTTGCTTATTTTTCACTGGGGGTGTTCATGGGTGAGGGTCGACCCACGAACCCGCTACTCCAAACCAAACCAACCCATAAATTACCTGAACCCGTTTATTTACTGATATATTCAACCCAACCCGCAACAACCCATATAATTTTGGTTCAGGTATCAGATTTGAGTTTTACAACCCACAGACCCGTTAACCAAACTCATTGATGTGACATTAGTGATTTCTTATTTATTATTATTATTTTAAATAGAAATATAAAAGTATTATCTCAGTACTAACCATAATTTTTCTAAAAAAGTTTTATTCTCCACCAATAATACTACTAGATCAATGAGTTTACGTAATTCTAAAACTAAATATTGTTTCTTATTTTCTTTTGTTTCATTTCCAACTTACATATTTTATAAAAATAATGTGTCTTGTGGAATTTTATACTATTATTCAGTGTTATGTCATGTTGATGAATATTATTAGATATTATATGATGTGCTTCATCCATTTTGTGTGTTAGAAATAAGTATAAATGTATTAAATTGTGTTACAATATTTTTAATTGAATATATATATATATATATATATATATATATATATATATATATATATATATATATTAATTTGAAACCCAACCCAATCCAACTCATATATGAACGGGTCGATTTTGATAATGAAACTGCGGGTTGGACGACGAACCCAACTCATTAAAGTCTGAACGGGTGGTAACGGGTTAGGCTAAACTCGGTCCAACCCAATGTATACCCCTATTTTTCACTATGTCTAGGAGGCAATGCAGCTACCTTTGCTCCTTTGACACTGTACTCAAGCCATGCAGCGTGTTGCATACAAACAACGACCTAGTATTCAAATATCTCATAATTGATCCATCTCATTGAGATTAGCCAAAGTTTTACGTTGGATGTCAAGTGTCTAACACCACCCTCTCCTTTTATCCTATCTTGGGAACGAATATGCATATCAAAGCTAACATAGGCAATATTTTCTAGTGCTATATAATATTAATAAAAATACAGTTTATAATTCAAATATCAAAAAATTGATCCAAATTAAACGCCGTCAAATTGGGTCGCACCAGACCAATTTTTTTATCAATCATGCAAAAACAAATCAAACTACAAGTAAATTTATCTTCGGTTTGAATGAGGTTTTTCCTCAATACCCCTTATGAAGACATTAAGTAGGTTTTCTTTGAAATTCCCATTTTTCTCATCTACTCAATTCAACCAAGCTAAATACAAAAAATTAACTATGGATTTCTTAAGATTCACTTTATATAGTTTGAAACTACTTGGCATGACCTAAAAGCGTTACTGTTCATCTTAAGACAATAAGTTCTAGTAAGAACTATGAAAGCGGGAAAAATATATATGCAAAATGATGTAGGAAAAATGACTGTTTTCCAAATAATTTGTAGATGCAAAAAATACCTAAAAATACAATACTTTTGTTTTTTAAAAGTGAAAGAGAGCACCTGAGAGTTCCAAATAATTTATTTTTCCTCAGCTTTACCATGTTTAGATAAATACTCTAATTTACCTTTTAACAATAAGTTTGGGGTTTTGGAACCCCATTGGTAACACATTAAAGGAAAAAAATGCAATGTAACAATGTGCAAAATCAAAGAGGATAATGAAGCAAGTAAATTTTGAATTGTAACAATGTTGGAAAAAGAGTTCAAAATATTGTTAATTAACTTCTTTTAATGACATAATCTTGAAAGTGGAGCATGTTTGAAAATCATACGAAGACAGAATATTACCACATGTGGGTGGCAGCCATCAAAGTATATGCAATCACGATATTTGACTAAAAAAATCTTTGATTTTTGAAAGTTGATAATGGTTAGTCATGTTGTGATACACAAAAAATGCCCATTTTACCCGGTGTCCTAAAAAATATCACTTTTGAACAACACTCAAAAATTAATATTTTGGAAGGCATCTATTATCATACAATAGAATAAAGCTAGATGAGTATTTTGGCAATTTTGCCATTTGTCAAAAAAATAGAGCGCTTACTATATTTATATTTCCTATTTATAGAAATGTTTCTATTATTATTAATATTATAATTAATTAATATTTTAATTATTATTTTCAAATTGTTTAAATTTATTATATTTAATGTTGTGCCAATTCACATTCAATTTTGTTTCTCTTTACATGGGAAATGTTTTACGCTGCAAAAATAAACGAAACGGTTCGCCTTCAACATCTTTTTCCAATTCACATCCAGTTTCTTTTCTCAATGCAAACCCTTCAATTCTCATCCTCTCTCCTTTTATACCTCAACCACGAAGCCAACACAACTTTTGAATGCAAGTCGACGGCATGTTGCCTCACCGGTCGGAGATACTGCCGGAATAATTTAATATCCGGCATTAGGTAAACACAACCCATCTCTCTCTCCATTTAACATTAGGTCGAACTTTTCCCCCATTTCCTCCATGATCGTCTTCCTTGCCCCTCTTTCCCTCATTTCCCGCAAAGATGTCTATCTCAATCACTACATCACCGTAAGAATGAGATTTTTGAAGAATATCTGTTATGCAAATTTACCGTTTCTGTTATGCAAATTTAAGAATGAGATTTTTAAATTTACCGTTTCTGTTATGCAAATTTAAGAATGAGATTTTTGAAGAATATCTGTGACTGCAAATCATTTGTTAGTTTGGTGTTTTGAATGGTGAAGTTCTTTATCTATAACTGTGTTATTGGATGTTTCTTTGTTCTTTTTTTTAGGTAATTTTAAGTATATATTGAACCCATCAATTTGATTAAACTTGCTATGATACTTTGATTAGGTTGGAAATTTATGTGCTTCAGTAGAAGAGTGGACAGTTGGTAGAACCGAACTCACCTCACTCATGGATGTGGAGAGGAGATATGGTACACATTTTGATCTACAAAGCTTTGTTTTGCCTTAATAATTTTTTCACTAAATAGTGTTTTGCCTTAATAATTTTTTTACTTTGTTACAATTTGGAGTTTCAACAAAATCACAATGTCACATTTGAGTGTCCTGAATTGTATTGATTGATTTTTATTGGCTTATAAATTTTTTTCATTGCAAAATCGGTAAAATATAGTCCATTATTTGACAACAAAACTTGAGCTGGTACATGTTGTGAATTAAGATGGAATTTTAAGTGTTAATATAATGGAACTTTAAGGTTTGGATCTTAGTGTATGGAGATTGTTGACTGTGAAGATTTAACCGGAACCCCATTTTTACGGTGATGCAGTTTGGCGGCAATCGATGGAAAGTTCGACTGGATCAATATCATCACTATCTGCTGGATTGGGACCTAGCGAATATGTGAGCGGATGCAGTAAAACTTCTTTGTTAGTGGTTTTGACTCTCATTCATCACTTATTTGCTGCTCATGGTTTCACTTTATGCATAAGAGCAGAAGGTGAGAATAGACACTAATTGGCAAGAGAAAAAAAGCTTTCCTGTTATTTGTTCAGGCTGCACATGTTAGAAATTTTAGGAATATCAAATTAGGTATTACTATCGGTATTGATGAATATATCGCTTCTTCTCGATTTGATTGTTTTCAAATATGTATATTTGCTGATATGTTTGAAATTAAAGCAGACCGATTTGAAAGAGATTTGTGTTTGGTTACAATTACAATTTTCTTCAAATGTGTAGCTTTGTTGGTCTGTTTTTACATAAGAGTTTTATATATGCTATTTCTATAACAAAAGATAAAATAAAGTCGAGCAATTTTTATATAAGCTACAAGTTATTTTTAGAAGTATTGCTTCTTCACAGTCATTAATTTTGAAATTAAAGTAAGAAGATTTGCAGGATATTTGTGCATGGTTATCGTTTTTGTTAATGTTTGAATATTTGGATTGAGTAATTGCATCTTTAACAAAAAGAAGTTCATTCTTTATTTCTATAGTGCAGTAAATCCATGTTAGTATGTCAAATAGAAATGTCATTCTGTTTAGTGAGCAGCTACGTACCAACTTATTATCTAAAACAGTTCATTCTTATTATGAATTATGAATGGTTTTGGAAACTAAATTACTACTAGTTTGTGTGAATGCAAATAACGGAAAATGCTATGTCAGAGAGTGCAGAAGAATGTTTTGCTAATGGTATGGACTCATTTCTATCAAAACCTTTGTGTGCATGAAGATGACTCTTTGTGAGAGAATGCAGAAGAATGTTTTGCTAATGTATCAAAACCTGTGAGTTTATAAAAATTGAAAGAGTGTATTGAACGATATACTTAAGGTGATAATAACTTTGTAGTTTCTTCTTTTGTACAAAAGTGTAGTATGAGTTAAGCGAAATTTTATAATATATGAATCATATTTTCATCCTTTGCAAGTTCCTACCTATTTTATATATCTACCCATTTTATCATTATTGGTGAACTGTCACAAATGTGTACCTCAAGAGGCCTTAACTCATAAGTCATCATAAGTGATCATCATGAAGACTAATGTTTCAATTTTATTTCCACTGTTCTTGAATGTGTGACAATCCAAGTCTACAATTTTATTTCCATTGTTCTTGAAAATGTGACAATCCAAGTCTCTTTGAACAAATATCCTTACCAAGACGTGAATCCATCTCCATATTAAAGTAATTGAATTATTGTTTAACCAAATAATTTTATCTTGACATATGAATCAATCCCTGCAATGAGAAACAGACCTCCAAAACTAATAAAGCTAATAAATTTGTGAATTGTTGTTGTGTTATTTTTTTTAATATTAATTATATTGTGATCCAATGCATTGAGTTATTTAAATAATTTTATATTTTTAATTATTTATAAATATTATATATTTAAAAATAAATATTAGATAATCATAAGGGAAATTTTTTGAAAAAAAGTTAAATATTAAATAATGACAAGGGAAAAAAATCATCTTAAAAAATAACTAAAATTTTTTTAACAGTATTGACATAGTTTTTAGAATTCATCTTTAATAAATATACTTTTAATAAATAATTATATTTTTGATTATAAAATAACTATATTATTGGTAAATATTTGAAAATTGCAAAAAAAAAAAATGCATTTTTTAAAAAAATATGTGAAAATATTATAGATAATTATTAAAAGATAAGAAAGTGCATATTTTATCTCTATTAAAATTAATTATCTTATTTATAAAAAACTAAAATAAATTATTTAATATTTACAATATATTTTATTTTAATTTTAGACATATGTAAATCAAATAAAATAGAGTATAATTTTTAAAAAGGTGGTGCTAAGCTAAGGGGCACTGGATAAGAAGTTATAAACGATCTTTAATCACCCTTTTATTCATTTGAAAAGTAATAATAATAATTAAATATACTTTATTATTTAATCACTCAAATTAATCTATTCATTCATTGAAAATAAATGACATCACGAGGTTCAAATATTATAAATCATTTCAATATGCAAGTGTTTTACTAGAAATAAAATAAAAAATATTAAATTCATAATAAATTTACAATAAAATATTATGGTCAAAATGATTCACAATTTCTTTTGAATAATTATTCTCTAAAAAAAATCTTCTATTGGACTTTCATTCAAATTAAATTTTTTAATATTAAAAAAAATTGTTTATTATTTACAAATAAAAATAATATAAAAATAAGTTATAAAATTCTATTGAAAGTGTCGAAAAATAAAACAAATAACATAAATTTTAAAAAATAAATAAATCATATTTCACAAAAATAAATAAATAGATAGACATCACACAAAATAAATAAATAAATATCATATCTCAAATAAATAAATAAATAGAACATCTTTTAAAAATGTCAACAGGAGGTATTTATAAGCAATAGAAAGTAAAAATGGAAAATAATAATGTGTAACATCTCAGTTTTTTTTGGTATGAAATAACACTTTCAATAATTTCCTTTTTTTAAATAATATTAATGGATTAAAATGATGCGGCAGCATTTCTCTTAAAGTGTGCTATTTTACTAGAAAAATTAAGTTATAAACTAAAGAAAAATTAATATTTTATATTGTATTTTAATATAAAGAAGAAAAAAAAAACAATACCATATATTTATAAATGGTGAAATTAAATCAGTCAATTAAGTATGATTTATTTTATTAATTTATGAAAAAAACATGAGACAATTATGATTAGTGAATAGACATATTTTGCATGTCTTCCAATATTTTGTTTGCTTTTCATATTTTATTTTTCCAAAATGTAACTCACATCACAAAAACACACAAGTAATATGCATACACCAATTACTTAGGCTGATTAATATGATTACCACATACATACACCGATTAACTATAAAAATAGGAAATTGTTAGAATTTAATAAAATAACAAATGTGTCTTTTGATTTGGTCTTTGTTTTTTAAGCTAATTAAATTAATTAAATTATTTAAAAATAATAATAAAATAATAATCAAACATTTTAGAATCCTGAGTGCTCCTTTTCCCTTTTGTCCCGTGTCTCGCACGGGTTTACATACTAGTATCTATTATATGTAAAACTCATAGATTCGAGTTTGAAATAAATGTATATTTTCAAACTCATTGATTCCAGTTTGATATTATGTTTTTTTTTATTTTTCAATTTTTCAGATTTTTTTGTTGTTATATAGAGATTTTATGATTTTGTTAATTTTTAGGAATTAATCATTTAAGGTGTGATATTTATTTATTTTAATAAAAATATTTGCATATGTCTAAAAAATATTTTTTATAATTTTTGTTTAATTTAATATTAAATTTATACTAAGAAAATTTATTTATATATTCTTTAAAATAATGAATTAAAATTGACATGCATAATAAAATTTGTAGTTACTTATGTTACGTACGATTTAAAAATAATGAAAAAGATTAAAGTAAGCAATGTGTTACTGTCACACATAAAAAATTATTAAATCTATTGAGAGATTGAAGATATATATGAAAAAGGATAAATTGAATCTTAATCCTTAAAAAAATGACATTTGTTTCTTTTCCAAAATAAAATCAATAAAATATTTAAAATAATGTCCATTCATCTCTTTCCAAGGAAAAAATATATCCTCGAATGACTAAGAGGGATTCAATACGAGAGGTTCTTGATGCACAAAAAAAATACCTCTTACATCTTAAGTTTCAAATGAGGGTTTCATTTATCCACATCCCTACCTCTCCCACACTCCCCTTAGGATAATCAGTGGTTGTAAAGAGCCCATAAAACATATATTTAAGGGGTATTACTCCCAATCAAAGGGTTAAACTAAAAAGGCATATATATAACCATTATTCGGCCTTCCTATCGATACCATTCATAAACTAGTCAGAATGGTCTTCTTGTTTAGAGTCAAGAAGGGAAACAACTTTCCACCAAGAGGATAAATTTTGGAATCCCAAGTTTGTCTCTACTGCCTCTTAATAAAATTATTATAACATCACCATAACGGGTAACTAGGACATCACTTCAAAGACCAAAGGAACTTGATATATTATGCCACATCCACTTGGCCAAAAGAGTTAAGTTAAATAGACAAAGATCTCTAACCCCTAAAGCCTCCTTTACTCTTAGGCTTACACACATTTACCCAACTAAACCAAGAGATTTTCGAATCACCCTTAACATCTCCCCACAAAAAATACAGGAAGAAAATATAAATAACATTAAGCATAAAACTAAGCAAAACCACTCCTCCTTAAAGCTAACATACACGTGCTTCAATGAATTCATCCTCCTAGACAATAGATTAACAAGGGGTCTAAAGTAGCTTCTCAACTTGGAATACTCCCAATTGAACCCGGGATATTTAAAAGGGAGGCCCTCAATTCTACAATGAAGAAAATCACCAGCAGAATCCAAAAACAAAAAAAAAAAATCCACATTGACCCATATCATACTACTCTTAAAAAAATTACCCAAAAGCTAGAAGCAAGATCAAAATCCCTAATAATAGGCTTTTAGTTCAAAGGTTGTCAAGAGATGGACCTTCTAAGATAAGGGTCTCATCTACATACTAGAGATGAGAGATCATTAGATATGTCTCTCATATCCTAAAACTAGTAAGAAGAGCTAACTCAACAACCCTATTATAACTGAATCGCTTAACCTCAGTGGCGGAGCCAGGGAGTGACCGAGGAAGGCCACTGCCATCCCATTACTTTAAAAAAAAATGTATAGATTAAGAAAGGTTGTATTGAAAGATGCTTTGTAGTTAATATTATGTATGTAATGGTATTGTGATACAAAGTGAACAAATCTTTTTTTCACTCTTTTGATAGCTTTATTGTTATAGCCCACAGAGATCAATCATCACATAGTCTATTCATTCTACCGCTAGAACTCACATAACTATTATCTCTCTCCAATTACTCAACTAAACAAAATATTATTTTATCACTAATATTTTTAATTTTTTTATTTCTTTTTATAATTTATAAAAAAAAAACTTATAAAAATATTAACTATTTTTCTTCTTAAAATATATTTTATAAAATTATACTAATTGTCAATAAATTCAATATTATAATCAATATTTTTAATTTTTTAATGTATTTAAATAATCTTATGTTTAGAAACAAATGTAATAATATAAAAAATTGATATAAGTGAAAAATTATTAAAACCTATTATAATAAGAGTTTAAAGGTAGTGCACTATCAGTGTAAAACTATTTTACACATACAACCAATTAAAATTCTCACATGTGTCATGTCATATCAGTATTTTAAAAATAAAAGTGTGTTTTATTGTGATACATGTCTCTCATTGGTTGACAGTGTAAAAATATTTTACACTGTCAGTGCATTTCCTTTTTTCTCTTTTAATAAGTGAATTTTATTAGCAGATTTGACTAATTTATCATTTATATCAAATATTGGTTTATTTACTATTGACAAAAATGGTAAGGTAAAGGGTGGTTATATGTATGATGTTTTCCACTGTGGAACCTTATTTTGTAGGTAATAGGTTTTCTTTTGATGATGACAGCTACAAAGTAAAATACTAAAAAGACTTCATCATGATAAGAATCCAACAAAGGATTAGTCAAAGAGCAATTAAGCGGTTAAAGATACAAATCGTAAATCTTGACTAATCAAAAAAGACAAACTAAAAGAAATTATATAAAGAAACTAAAAATAAAATAACATTCCTTCTATTTCTACTCTTGATGAAACGTGAAAGAAACTAAAAATATAATCACCTTCCTTAAACCACTTAGATTTAGATTTATATCAAACAAAATTTATTTTTCACAAATTCATTAGAGAATTTCTTTATTGACCCCCCTATGGGGGTGACCCTCAACGAAATTTCTAAGTTGCCCCTGTTTCGGAGATGTATCTCCGAAGTATTTTTTTTTTAAAGATTTTTCCAGACTTCAGAAATGCACTTCCGAAAAAGCCAAATGGAGGTGTTTTCGGAGATGCACTTCCGAAAACACTTTTTTCACATTTTAGAGTTTTTCGGAAGTGCACTTCCGAAATATGCAGAAAATCTGTTTTTTTTTTATGTTTTTCTTAACAGTCCCGTATTTTTAATTAAACGAAAACGCCGAATAAAACAAACGACATATCAACATAAATTACTAATATAATAAATACAATCTGAATAATATATACAAGCCGAATAAAATAGTAATAATAAGCGAAATACAACCCGAATACAATAAAATCCAAGAAAAATAATTCGGAATCCCTACTGTGTATGCCTAACCCTATCTCCCTGGGACCTCCTCTGCCTCCTATATGCCGCCGCACGGCCCGCATCACCGACCATCCTCTCCACCACGGCGACTGCCTCTGGACCGCCCTGATCAATGATACCTCGCTCCAACGCGTCCCGCCCAAGCATCTCTATTCGCTGGCATATCGGCAGGAGATCAATGGCATGGTCATCCTCGGCCTGCTGGTTCTCTAGGATCTCATCGTATGCTGGCCTAGGAGCGTCGACTGTCATCAGAGGATGTGACACTCGATAGAACCATGTGACGTACCCCTATACACAATGCAAGTCCTGGGTGGCTTGTGTAACACCCCATTTTTATTTATTTAATCGTCGTATGTTATTTTAATTGTTTGGTCTTGTTAAGGGTGTGCGGTTGAGCGTGTAGGTGTGGAGCCCATAGTGGGACGGGTAGACTGGAAATGTAGGTAATAATTATGTGATATAAGTAATAATAGTTTTATTTTTATTATTATAATTACTATCATTATTATTATGATTATTATTATTATTATTATTATTTTTATGCTTATTATTAATATTATTATTAATATTATTATTATTATTAATAGAATAATAGAATGAATATTTAGTGATTTATTAAATAATTATTTAATTAGGGAAGAGTAAGGTTGGAATTAAGTATTAAAGGTCTAAGAGTTAGTATTGGAATAAAAGAGAATTAGAAGTTGAGAAAAGGAAGAGTTACGTAGAAGAGTGAAAAACATCGTAGAAGTGAGAAGAGGAAGAAGAACAAGCTAGAGAGGAAGATCAAGGGAGAACTAGGGCAATTTCAAGAATCAATCTCCGCATGATTTTCTAAGGGGGTTTCCATGCTATTATTCTTGATATGGATTTAGGTATAATGATATGATTTGGGGTTTTGGGGATTTGTCGTTATGAGATAATTTTGATGATTGTTGATTTTTGATTTATGAATTCTATGTTGTTATGATGATTGTTGTTGGAATGATAATTGGTTGCAATTGTTGTTATGAGATTGTATGATTATGAAGTGTATGATGTAAATGTGTTGTTGTTGCGTGTTCGCGTGTCAGAGTCGGAATGAAGTTACGAACAATTTTGAAAAGGGATTTTGTTCTTGAAATTGCTAGAATTGAAATGTTAGGGTTTGGATTTGGATTCAAAACTTTTGTGCTAGAAATCATGTTTTAAGGTTCATAATTGTTGATACATGATAGATATAGGTTGCTATGTATTTAATTTGTATTATAGTGATGTTTAGATGAGATTTTGAGGGGATTTGAGTGGGAACCCGAGAGCTGTTCGCAGGAAAAATGCTGGATTTTTATAAAACATCAAAAATTCATAACTCAAGTTTCGGGTGTCCGTTTGACTCACCGTTCGAACCTGGAGAAACCTAATACAGTGTACTTTCTTGTAAAAATGGTTTCAAGTCCTAGAATTAAATTTAAATAAGGTCTAATGTGCTTTTAAGGTGTCAATGTAAAATGTCAGTGTCGGGTTGGTTGAAATACTTTGAAAAATCATAACTTTTGTTCCGTGTGTTGACTCGCGCGTCGTTCGAATCATTGGAAAGCTGGTTTCGTGTACTTTCTGTTAAAATTATTTTCAATACCAGAATTCTAATAATTCGATGCGTTATATGTGTTTCCGTATATGTTACGATGTGTTGAACTATGAAATGTTGAGTTTGGTTGTGCAAATGTGTGTTGTAGCTGTGGATTGTGATTGTTGCAGGTTTTGACATGTATATGTGATGTGTTGGACAGTTGTGGTATGATGTAGTGACTGTATGATAGTCATTTGAATTGGTAGTTGTTGTATGTTGTTGTTGAATGCATATTATCTATTATGAATGTGCATATTGTGTAGTGGTAATTCTTTGTGATTTACGGTAAGTGTGTGGCTTACGTGTGATCAGGAGGTGTCGCACGCTCGCGAAAAATGAACAGAGTCGCCACCAATATATTTATCCCATAAGGGAAAGGAATATCAGAAAACCTAGCAAAGGAAGGAACAGGGTCTTGCGACCAGAGAATCAAGGTACGGGAGTCGGTTACGCAAGGGGAAGGTATTAGCACCCCTCACGCCCATCGTACTCGATGGTATCCACCTATGTTTGTTTCTATCTAAAGGGTGTGTACTATGTCTATGTCTATATGCGAATGAATGCAAAAGAAATACGGGGAAAAGAAGGAATTATTTACAAGTGTGCTCGCTTAGGCCCCGCGACCCAATGCCTACGTATCCCTTACAAGGAATCAGAGCGACCGTAGTTTGGCTCAAGATTTTCTATGTTTTTGTGTTTTTTAGGTGAACAGAGGTTAAAGTCGCACTCCATGATGCTCGACCTTTGGAGACTTATACGCCTAATTATGGAATGGATTCAACATGTTCTTAAGAATTCCACAAGGGCGAGAGATAGAAGAGAGTTTGAGCGTTTCGAGGAAATCCCTAAAGCAAGGGAAACTCGAGTTACTCTATGGTTTGTGTTTTTTTAGAATTTGGGAACTTACGCCCGAATGGAACCCTAAAGCAAGGGAAATCCAGGCACTCGGATGATTCCCTAAAGCAAGGGAGATCCAAGCTTCCATTCCCTTTTTAATGATTTTCACTTTTTTATTAATGTTTTAAGTATTTTCTTTGTATGTTTTAAATGGGGTTTTATTTGAATATTTGTTAGATGTTTTATGTTGTAAAAGAAAAAGAATGAAAAAAGGGAATTTCTACCTAATGTTGTCATGGCTTCTACCTAAGGTTAGGATTTAAAAGAAGCATGAAAAATAAAGCGCTAAGTAGAATATTGAAAATAGCATGAAAAAGAACAAGTCAAAATATAGCACAAAAGTGAATTAAAAGTACTATTATTTTTTATTGATTTTTTATGAGAGGAATTGAATTCTAATTTGAACAAAAGAAATTAAAATGATTAGCCTAAAAAACTAATATTTTTTATGTTTTTTATGAAAGTTTTTTATGTGTCAAAAATTACCAATTAGAGGGATCAAAATTAAGTCCTAAAAATGATCTAAATCTATCTAGAAAACTATGATTTTAGTTTTTATCAAAAGAAATTCAATAAAAAAAAACTATGTCAATATCGAAATTCTAACAAGAGAAATATGTGATCAGGGGGTCAAGAATGAAATCAGGGAGTATGCTAAGCAATTGTGCAGGCCCAATGGACTGAGGCCTAGGAAGTTTTTTGTTACATACAGCATGTCAAAAACGTGTGTGGCGATGGGCCTCAGGGGCAAGCTACAGCAATCTGCGCTATGGCCCAAAGAGCTTCTTTGTACTCAACTTTACTTCAGCAGGAAAAGAAAATGGTGGTGATTGGGCCTCAAAACAAAGGGGGTGGATCATGGCAATTTCGTGACCAAAGCCTAAATGAATGGATCAGCATGCACAGTTTTATTCGATTTAATTCTAAGTATCAGATTTATTCACATTAACCTAATTAAACCCCATTAACAACAATCAGTCCACATCTTAAATCTATTAATCAAGTTTACTATCATATTAACACCCAGATTAACTCACATTCAGTAAATAGAAAGAGAAGAAAAAAAATAAAATGAAAAATGTAATGGGATTAGGGTTTGTAATGTGACCTTTCAGATGACCTTCTTCCTTTCCCTCGACTCATTCTCCTCACTTTCGCAACGAACGGCGGCGGACATCTCCTCCGTCGATCAACCACGTAGCGCCGTCGCCATCTCAATCTTCCTTCATCTGCATTCTCTTGTTCTCTCGATTTCACCTCTCTCGGTTGTTCATCACTCCCTCTGTGTTCGCTCTCCTCCGTTAACTTCCTCTTTCGATCTCATCGGTCCGATGTGCCTTCAATGATGAACAGTGAGCAAGAAGCGCCGAGTATCTTCAACAAATTCCGGTAGCAATCACGCGTCGAGTTCTAAAGTCCGGTGAAGGTCGAGATTGTTTGTTGCGCTTGTGAGGAAGATGAACGCTATCGCGATAGGTTGAGTGAAGATGTTGAGACTCGAAGTTGCGATGAAAATTGCTGCGATTGAAGTTGTTGAAGAATCGTGATTACAGTTCAGAGGCTAAAGACGATGAATCGGCCATCCTTTTTTGAGTTTCTTGGAGAATTGCGATGAACAAATTGAAAATTTCAGAGTCAGAGAAGAGGATCTGTTACAGGTTTGTTCTCCCTTTCTTCTAACTGCCTCTTCTTCTTCTTCTTCTCAAAATTCTTGCTCTTCTTCTTCTGTTTCCAATTTTTGTCTTCTCTGAGTCTTGTGTGTGATGAGTCCTTGGTGCGTTTGAGAGAGTGCTGAGGGTGAGTGAGCTGAGGTGAGGGATGAAGTTGCAGAGTTCGTGTGGTGTGTGTGGAGATTGAGTGTGAACAAGAATGGTGGAGAGAAGGATGATGAAGATGAATGGAGTGTGAAGAAGATGAAGGAGATGATTCAGAGAGTCTGAATTGGTGGAAGAAGATTGTTACTGAGTGAATTGGGGAGAGAGTGAAGATGGATGGTAGTGGTGAATGGCGGAGAGAGAAGATGAAATAGGTGAAGAGTGAGTTATATAGAGGAGAAGGATCTGAATTCAGTTAGAGAGAAGAGATGTGAGCCATTAGATTGAATGAATTGGTTATGAAATTGATGGTGAGATTGAGATCTGAAAAAGGTTAGTTACAAATCGGTTAAGTTCTGTTTTTTTCGGTTATGAAAGTTTGTTATAGGTGGTTAGAGCTGAGGTTAGTTATATGGTAGTTAGGAAACGGTTAGAAGGTTTGGAAATTAGTTATGGTGGTCATGATTCTGTTGGCTATGGATGTTAGTTGTGATGCTCAGTTGGAATTTGTTTTGAACTTGGTATGAGTGTGGCTTATTATTTGTGTATGGGCTGATGTGAATTGTATGGTAACTTTCCTGAACCGATACTTATCTTCTGAACTGACACGGTTTCAAAATGCAGGTGCTTGTAATGCTTTCACAAGGCTGGCTGTAGGCAGAGCTTGAACACACTGATAAGTCCGAGTCCGAAATTGATTGTATGTATGGCTGAACTAGTCTTTCATATGCAGGGCCGTTTTGTTTATTTATTATTTTTTTTGGATGATGAATGCGTGTATTGGACTGTTGCGAATCCCCTTTTTCTGATTTTTAGTTGACGTTTGGCAGCAGCAGGTTTATGGCACAAATGGAGGTCATGTTGCATCTGTCTTCTACATCCTGAATGCTGCTGAGTTGAATTTTGTTATGATACTGAGTAGATTTATCCTGTTGTGATCATGGTGAAGTTGCTCCAAGCGTGGAGAACACTAGAATTTGAAAGACAGTGGTGAGGGGCTTGTTTTGGTACACATGTGTGTATGTAGGAATTTGAAAGGCTGGACTGTCTCGGTACCGTATGATGCAGGTGTGCAGCTCGGGTCGCTTCATGTGCTGTGCTGATCCGGTGCGTATCCTGATGCAGAACCGTCAGCTCAATTTGGGAATTGGTGAGTCTCTTGTCTGGTTGTGTTATGTTGTAGCAGTTGACATGGTTAGAATTATTGAGTTATGAATGAATCCCCTGTTTATGGATTGAATATGTGGTTTATGTTTGAATGATTGTTAGGGGACTGTTTTTGTTGTAGATTTCTGCTGAAAGTTTTTTTATGATATTGAAAATTAGTGACTGGAATGTTAGTTTCAGGGCTTGTATCATTGATGATTGACAGCTTTTGCTTTGAAATGGCATGAATCTGAGGCTGTTCATATGTTTGCAGGGATTGGTTTCATGGAATTTTGAAGGTGAATTCAAACTGACAGTTATGTTAATCTCAGTTTGTAATCAGTCCTTTTTGTGAACGTTTAGGTGCAACAAATGTTTAAGTAAAACAACTGCTACTGATATGGTTTGAGTTAGGTATTCAAAGGTTAAGGTGTGGACTAGACCTGAATGGTGTATTGAATTGGGTGATGGCTGGATTTTGGTTTGGTTTAGTGTGGGACTGTTTTGAATTGTTAATTATTTTGAATGATATGGGTTCATGTATGCACAATGCAGGGCCTGTTTGGTTAGGGATCACTGCAGACCAGAAGGGTTAGAGGTTATGTCACTTGTTTTGAAGTACAGAGCTGGTATGTATACTGTATGAAGGGCTGTTAGTATCAAAACTGAATGTATGCTCATATATCATGTATGGCTTTCCTTTGGTGAGTGTATACAGGGACTTGAATTGAAGCTTTGAGGATTTGGTTATATGTATGTATAACTTGATTTTTGTTTGGTGAATATAGACTGATATGGACATTTATTTTGTAGGTTTCTTGGTGACGAAGTGGATTAGATTGGCATATCGAGTGGAAGGGTTGGCAGTCAAAGTTTGGAGTCAAAAGTCAACTGTTGATTTTCTTGTAATTTTATTTTTGTAACATATCTCCTTGCTTGGAAGTGAATTTGTAATAAAACTGGATCATGGATGTAACTTGTAATAGTTTTCCAAATAATATTTGAATTGTCTTTTCCTCCAATATCACTTTTGAATTTCAAATCTTTTCTCCATGTGCTATTCTTCAAGTTTCTAAATCTCTTCACTGTGCAGCACCCAACATCATAAGACAAAGTCCCAAAATGACCAATTATGAATTTTGGTAAAAAGTCAACCTTCCATAGTTGACTTTGACCAGTAGTCAAAGTTACATCAAATGTCTCCATCATTGAAAATGACCTAGTACAAACTCCAAATGAATGAATCCACACTCTTTTAATGGAGCCTTAGACGAATAGCTTGTATGTCACATAATCAGGCGAACCAAACTTTGAATTGGAGAATGAACCAGATGAAATCTTGACAATAAGATAATCATAGGCACAACCCTGAAAATCCACTAGTTGACACAAGCACAACGAAACGGACCTCACTCCATGATCAGTTGAGAACCTCAATAAGAACAAACCTGCACGAGATATGAACTTCGAACCATGTGAAACCTCAACTCTATCTGCGACCTCGATCCCTTGCCAATTTTATTGATTAATGATGCATGTTACGTTAATGCCCTAGTGAAAAGATGATGCGTATGAAATGAGAAGCCTAGGCCAGTTAGAAATAAAGGAGTAGGACAAATTTGGGGTATGACAGCTGCTCCTATTTAATCGTCTTGAACCTGAAGGTGAGATTGGCGTCAGCCTTTCGAACATTCGAGGTAGAAGAAGATTAAATATCAAAGTACCAGAAATTTGTCCTGAAGAGAAGATGGTGTAAGTGTTATCTTTATTTTTGTTTTGTTTTGTTTTGATATCTGCTGGGGAGAGAGAATTTTTGTTTTTTCTGGTGGAATGATTTATGGATGCTTTGGTTGAATGGGGAAAGAGAATAATGACTTGCTGGGGATTGGGAATTGGTTTTATAGTAAGAAATTATGGATGAATGGTGATTGTCAGGCGAGAACTGACTTCACCATAAGATATCAGACGAGGACTGAAAATGATGGAAATGATTTGCCAGGGCGAGGACTGGACTTTGAAAAAGGTTTGCCAAGTCGAGAATTGGGCTTTGAAAAAAGTTTGCCAATGCGAGAATTGGACTTTGAAAAAAGTTTGCCAATGCGAGAATTGGACTTTGAAAAAAGTTTGCCAAGGCGAGAATTGGGCTTTGAAAAAAGTTTGCCAAGGCGAGAATTGGACTTTGAAAAAAGTTTGCCAAGGCGAGAATTGGACTTTGAAAAAAGTTTGCCAAGGCGAGAATTGGACTTTGAAAAAAGTTTGCCAAGGCGAGAATTGGGCTTTGAAAAAAGTTTGCCAAGGCGAGAATTGGACTTTGAAGAATGATTACCAGGACGGGAACTGGACCTTGAAAATGATTACCAGGACGGGAACTGGATTTAGAAAGATGATTACCAGGACGGGAACTGGATTTTGAAAGGTTTGCCAGGACGGGAACCCGGGCTTTGACTTGATTTGCCAGGGCGAGAACTGGGCTTTGGAATTGTTTGAATGTTGGAAGGTAAAGGATTCACAACACGGGGGTTAGATCCAAAAGTTTTCCGTACGAGGGAAGGGGCCACGGAGACTAGTGACGACTAGACTCGATCAAAAGACATAATCACGAAGATATTGATGCTGGCGAAGCATAAGAGTTACATTAATCCCTCAGGCCACAGGCGGGGTGTAACTCTTCAAGAGTGGCAATCGTTCGAATTGCCACACACCAAGTATGGTTATTCAAATGATTGAAAAATGAGATGGGTTGAATGCCCACCCTCATTCGCACTCTAATCTGCGCGCAGCATACGGGAAATAACCTCGGAGACAACGATTCTGATGAAGAAAGACATTGTGTCTGATCCACACTGGAGAGGGAAGATGACACTTCTTCTGGGGATATATATGTTACTTCGTACCTTTTGGGCACACACAAACTGGCTTATGCATTGATGTATGTTTGAATTTTTGTATGGCGTAATGATCCACCTTAATGGAAATGCTACGCTTTTGAAGATGCAATGGATTCTATATGCAAAGTGCCAAATAAAGGCGTCGGTGTGATAGAGAAGCATGATCATTCTGTTGGGGAGGAAGTGACTTCATTTGACTTTCCCTACACCTTGAACTGCTTGGGGATGGTGAGTTCGAGGAGATTCCCTCGATTCACCATGTTGAGGATGAGAGATTCAAACAAGGAGACCAGGTTAGGGGAGTGGAACAACTCCCATGAGAAATAAACTCATGTGGAGAGGCCAAAGTTCCAGGAGAAATAAACTCCTATGATCAGGGAGAAGGCAATAAAATTCAGAAGGTTGTGCCCCAAGCTTTGTGAACTACGAAGGAATTTGCCTCATAGGATCTTTGGAGAGATTTGTCGAATCTTGACGTAACTGCCCCAGATTGGTTGAACCCAAGAGAGATTCCTCGACTTGATTGCCCCAGATTGATGGAAGCTTGAATGGATGCCTCAGTTGACAGAATCTTCACACAACTTGCCCCTTGGAGTAATCAGCTTTTGAAGTGAATGGCTCATGGAATCGATCAACTTTTTCTGCAGTTGTTCATTGTTTGATCTTCCTTGATGTCAAGTATTTATTCACAAGTAAAATATATTTGTTTTGAAGATGCTAATCTTAATGCAATGCTTATGCTAGCTTCGAAATCAAAGTTATTAAAACAAAGTTGTGACATTCAGTGTTTGAATTATTTGTCATATCGATATCAACATAAATGGTAAGCAAACATCTAGGAGTCAGTTTTACACAACTTGCTTTTGAAATAAACCCTGCTTCAATTAGGTCTTTTAAGGGTTGTAACGTGGCCTGGTTCACGGTTTTTAGAAAACAAAGGATTTAAGGCTCAAAGTCTATCCTAACCCACCCATTCTTCGTGATGTTCTCCAGTCCTAAGTTCAACTTAACCTGATACGAGCGCTCATCCTTCAAGAGGAGTTTGAGATGATTGAGGAACCAATGAAGTCTTCTTGGACATGGCAGTCACTCACTTTCTTTTTTGGTGTCTGATCACACAACTTCGTTCCTTTGATGAGGATCTTTATGTTGTAATCCTCGTTTTTCGCTTCTGCTTTTGCATTTCCCTTTTTTTGTTTCCCTAACTTTTGCCTTGACAAGTTCTTTTTGAATTCTATTTTGGAGTCCAGCGGGATGCCCCAATTTTTTTGCCTAAGTCACTTGTTTTCAAGTCGTTGACTTAGCGGGCTCTTTTTTTTTTCAATCTTTTCTTTTTGTTATTGTTGAACAAGTCGTGTGATCCTGAATCTCTGAATTTATTGGAAATGAGTGACTTCCTGAGTCTTTGATTGATGAGGGGTTACCATTGTGGCATTGACTTTCCTCAACCTTTTGAAAGATAACCATTGTTGTATCTTTGGATGCACACTCCTGATGAACTCTGAATGCTCGATCAGATTAATTGAATGCTACCCTGCCCCTGGGTTAAATGTGAGGGTTTTTTCTTTTGTATAGAAAAGAAACTCCTACTTCAAGGCTCAAAGGGGTTAACGAAGGTCTATCTCCCTTATATCTCCAGTGTTTGGGGATTAAAAGCAATGTCTGTACATCCTCAGCGGGGTTTTATTCAAAAGCACACAAATTAAAGATTTTGCATTTATTATATTTTCATCATTCTCCTTTTGATGTTTTTTTCTTAATCAAGAGTTTGATATCGATAGACAGAAATATATGAGTGAACACGAATGGATTGATTCGAAACTAGCATATGCAGTGCATTTTTATTTTTATTAAAAACAAACAAGTTTTACACGGAAGAAACATTTAACAAAACAAGGAAAATTACAAATGAAAATGCAGAAATGAATTGATGATTGCCATAGTAGAGGAGGCTTGACTCTGTCTGGACTTGTTGATCTTGAATACTTTTTGCGGTTCTTTTCAAACACTTCAGATTACCTCAAAAGAAAAACTTCATCAAAGTCACCCAAGAGTTGTAATCATTTTGTTTTACTTTACTTTAGGGATTCGAGCAATGCGAGTAATGCAATGCTCAAGATAAGAGTACGTCTTGCTTATCCCTCGTGCGGGAGCCCCAAGCATAGTTGCTAGAGTGGTAATCACCATCAAACATGGAGGAACCTTGCATGACCGTTAAACTTAGAAAAGCTATATGTTGTGAGGAAAGAATTTGTTGATTCTGGAGACTTTCTGAAATCTAGGCACTCATTCGAGCAAAGGAATTCCATTCACCCACATGTTTCCTTCCTGAAGGGTTATATGCCTCCCATCAATCAACTGTTGTACTTTGGCTTTGAAAGCGTTGCAGTCCTCAGTTGAGTGCCCTGCTGATCCAGCGTGATATCCACATTGCACATTAGGGTCATACCCAGGTGGGAACGGCTGTGGTGGAGGCTTGAGAGATTTGGGGACCACCAATGAGCTTTGAACTAGATATGGAAGAAGTTTGCTATATGTCATAGGAATCTGGTCCAACGGAGCATTTCTTCGTTCCAAATTACTTCTAGGTTGGCGTTGATTCGGATGACCTTGTTGATGTGGAGCACATTGCTTTTGTGGCAGATACTGAACTGATTGTTGTTGGACCATCTGGGGTTGTTGATTGATAGTGGTGGCAAAGGCTTGTGGAATATATTGGCCAGGAGAAACTAGTACCATCTGATAGTTAGGAACCTGAACCTGAGGATAAGCAGGGATCTCCTCTTCTGCGATCTCAGAAACTGCATTTATTTCACTTTTCTCTTCTTCTGTGAATTCAGAAGCATTGTCCATATCTTGGATTTTACCCATCTTTAAGGCGTTTTCAATTCGTTCCCCTACGACAACCAAACTTGAGAATTCGGAGGAAGCACATCCAACCATCATATTGAGATATGGATCTTTCAAAGTATTCATGAACATGTCTACAAGCTCTCGTTCCAAAAGAGGAGGTTGAACTCTGGAAGCTAATTCTCTCCATCTTTGTGCATACTCTTTAAAAGACTCACCAACCTTCTGAGTTAAACTTTGGAGTTGTAGTCTAGTAGGAGCCATGTCACTATTATACTTGTAATGCTTGAGAAAAGCCTCTGCTAGTTCATCCCATGTGCGGATGTGGGTTCGTTCAAGTCGTGTATACCATTCAAGGGATGCTCCACTGAGGCTATCTTGAAAGAAATGCATTAGAAGCTTATCATTTTCCGCATACGGAGCCATCTTGTTGCAGAATGCCTTAATGTGACTCATCGGACAAGTGATACCCTTGTATTTCTCAAAACTGGGAACTTTGAACTTAGTAGGAATTTTGATATCAGGCACTAGGCACAAATCAATAGCATTTAAACCAGAGGGGCCTCGACCTTCTAAAGCCTTCAATCTTTCTTCCAAGAGATGAAATTTCCTCTCATTTTCCTCAATTGGGAACTTGAAAGCTTCGAGTTCTGAATCGTTCTCATGATGTGAATCCTCCTTATTTGGAACTTCCACGGGCACAGGTTTTGATCCTCCATTAGCAACAGTAGTCGGAGTACTATTAGCCAATTTAGCAACACTTTGTCTTAGCTCTTCTTGCCCTTGAACAACAACATGGAGAGTCTCAAAGAGTTGGGTCATCCTTTCCCCCATAGTATCCAAGTCCTTACGAAGCTCAGCCTGATTCTGTTCGAGATGGTCCATGATTCTCTTCTGATTAATCCTTGTATGCTACGGATGTAGGGAAGCCAAAGGCGTTGATGAAGCAGAAATCTGGATTGAAAGGGACCCCAATTAGCTTCTGATGCGGAACCATGAAATGTATGATGATATGAATGCAATGTTTCATTTCCGAGGAATCCTAAAGTCTTTTCACACATTCTTTCTTTTATCCTTTTTTGAAACCAAAGCTTTTTTTTTTATAGAATATCTTTTGTTTTCTTTTTTTGCTTTTCTATTTCCTTTTTTCTTTTTTCTTCTTCTTTTTTGGAAATAGACTTTAGAATTCCTCACAAATGAAGTGGATAAAATAATGATGTTATGCAATGCAAGCATGGGATCAAGGTCCGTATGATCTGAGTAACCACCACACAATCCTCTGAATAACTGATGTGAAGCTTCTGTACAGGCCAAGTGTCACAGGATCAAAGGTTCGACGCCTTTTTGAATACCAGAATATCAAGCACCATGAGAACGGACCAAATAAAGGTCCGACCTCAAATATGAAGAACCAATGGTATGTAGGAACCAAGGTTTCCTGTCCCACCCCAATCTCACGGGTATGAATTCTAGACACGGACAAGTGGTCCCTAATGGTCACTAGGGTCTATAGTTCCCATGGGGTACAAAGTGTTTGAGGCAACAAGCGTGCCAGACACAGTGTTCCATGAAAGAACCTCGCCTAGTTGTGGTACCCCATGTTGAACTCGATCGTAGCAAGGGCCACGGGAGTCAACATGAGCATCCACGCTAATCCTATGTGTCACTGGCCTGGGTAGTGGGCCTTTTACCTCATACAAACCCCCCACCTGCAAAACAGAACAGAAGACCCCAGGGAACACAAAATATAATCCATATGCATGATGTGCAAACAGAAATAAACATGATATGCAGGCAAAGAATAAGCATGCAAACATATATACAAGGTATAGACATAAAACAAGTATACACCCAGTAAATAAACAAACAAACGCAGGCTAGGATCGACTCGCTAAGAATGGACCCGCAATAGGTCTAGCAACATCCCCAGCAGAGTCGCCAGCTGTCGCACGCTCGCGAAAAATGAACAGAGTCGCCACCAATATATTTATCCCATAAGGGAAAGGAATATCAGAAAACCTAGCAAAGGAAGGAACAGGGTCTTGCGACCAGAGAATCAAGGTACGGGAGTCGGTTACGCAAGGGGAAGGTATTAGCACCCCTCACGCCCATCGTACTCGATGGTATCCACCTATGTTTGTTTCTATCTAAAGGGTGTGTACTATGTCTATGTCTATATGCGAATGAATGCAAAAGAAATACGGGGAAAAGAAGGAATTATTTACAAGTGTGCTCGCTTAGGCCCCGCGACCCAATGCCTACGTATCCCTTACAAGGAATCAGAGCGACCGTAGTTTGGCTCAAGATTTTCTATGTTTTTGTGTTTTTTAGGTGAACAGAGGTTAAAGTCGCACTCCATGATGCTCGACCTTTGGAGACTTATACGCCTAATTATGGAATGGATTCAACATGTTCTTAAGAATTCCACAAGGGCGAGAGATAGAAGAGAGTTTGAGCGTTTCGAGGAAATCCCTAAAGCAAGGGAAACTCGAGTTACTCTATGGTTTGTGTTTTTTTAGAATTTGGGAACTTACGCCCGAATGGAACCCTAAAGCAAGGGAAATCCAGGCACTCGGATGATTCCCTAAAGCAAGGGAGATCCAAGCTTCCATTCCCTTTTTAATGATTTTCACTTTTTTATTAATGTTTTAAGTATTTTCTTTGTATGTTTTAAATGGGGTTTTATTTGAATATTTGTTAGATGTTTTATGTTGTAAAAGAAAAAGAATGAAAAAAGAGAATTTCTACCTAATGTTGTCATGGCTTCTACCTAAGGTTAGGATTTAAAAGAAGCATGAAAAATAAAGCGCTAAGTAGAATATTGAAAATAGCATGAAAAAGAACAAGTAAAAATATAGCACAAAAGTGAATTAAAAGTACTATTATTTTTTATTGATTTTTTATGAGAGGAATTGAATTCTAATTTGAACAAAAGAAATTAAAATGATTAGCCTAAAAAACTAATATTTTTTATGTTTTTTATGAAAGTTTTTTATGTGTCAAAAATTACCAATTAGAGGGATCAAAATTAAGTCCTAAAAATGATCTAAACCTATCTAGAAAACTATGATTTTAGTTTTTATCAAAAGAAATTCAATAAAAAAAAACTATGTCAATATCGAAATTCTAACAAGAGAAATATGTGATCAGGGGGTCAAGAATGAAATCAGGGAGTATGCTAAGCAATTGTGCAGGCCCAATGGACTGAGGCCTAGGAAGTTTTTTGTTACATACAGCATGTCAAAAACGTGTGTGGCGATGGGCCTCAGGGGCAAGCTACAGCAATCTGCGCTATGGCCCAAAGAGCTTCTTTGTACTCAACTTTACTTCAGCAGGAAAAGAAAATGGTGGTGATTGGGCCTCAAAACAAAGGGGGTGGATCATGGCAATTTCGTGACCAAAGCCTAAATGAATGGATCAGCATGCACAGTTTTATTCGATTTAATTCTAAGTATCAGATTTATTCACATTAACCTAATTAAACCCCATTAACAACAATCAGTCCACATCTTAAATCTATTAATCAAGTTTACTATCATATTAACACCCAGATTAACTCACATTCAGTAAATAGAAAGAGAAGAAAAAAAATAAAATGAAAAATGTAATGGGATTAGGGTTTGTAATGTGACCTTTCAGATGACCTTCTTCCTTTCCCTCGACTCATTCTCCTCACTTTCGCAACGAACGGCGGCGGACATCTCCTCCGTCGATCAACCACGTAGCGCCGTCGCCATCTCAATCTTCCTTCATCTGCATTCTCTTGTTCTCTCGATTTCACCTCTCTCGGTTGTTCATCACTCCCTCTGTGTTCGCTCTCCTCCGTTAACTTCCTCTTTCGATCTCATCGGTCCGATGTGCCTTCAATGATGAACAGTGAGCAAGAAGCGCCGAGTATCTTCAACAAATTCCGGTAGCAATCACGCGTCGAGTTCTAAAGTCCGGTGAAGGTCGAGATTGTTTGTTGCGCTTGTGAGGAAGATGAACGCTATCGCGATAGGTTGAGTGAAGATGTTGAGACTCGAAGTTGCGATGAAAATTGCTGCGATTGAAGTTGTTGAAGAATCGTGATTACAGTTCAGAGGCTAAAGACGATGAATCGGCCATCCTTTTTTGAGTTTCTTGGAGAATTGCGATGAACAAATTGAAAATTTCAGAGTCAGAGAAGAGGATCTGTTACAGGTTTGTTCTCCCTTTCTTCTAACTGCCTCTTCTTCTTCTTCTTCTCAAAATTCTTGCTCTTCTTCTTCTGTTTCCAATTTTTGTCTTCTCTGAGTCTTGTGTGTGATGAGTCCTTGGTGCGTTTGAGAGAGTGCTGAGGGTGAGTGAGCTGAGGTGAGGGATGAAGTTGCAGAGTTCGTATGGTGTGTGTGGAGATTGAGTGTGAACAAGAATGGTGGAGAGAAGGATGATGAAGATGAATGGAGTGTGAAGAAGATGAAGGAGATGATTCAGAGAGTCTGAATTGGTGGAAGAAGATTGTTACTGAGTGAATTGGGGAGAGAGTGAAGATGGATGGTAGTGGTGAATGGCGGAGAGAGAAGATGAAATAGGTGAAGAGTGAGTTATATAGAGGAGAAGGATCTGAATTCAGTTAGAGAGAAGAGATGTGAGCCATTAGATTGAATGAATTGGTTATGAAATTGATGGTGAGATTGAGATCTGAAAAAGGTTAGTTACAAATCGGTTAAGTTCTGTTTTTTTCGGTTATGAAAGTTTGTTATAGGTGGTTAGAGCTGAGGTTAGTTATATGGTAGTTAGGAAACGGTTAGAAGGTTTGGAAATTAGTTATGGTGGTCATGATTCTGTTGGCTATGGATGTTAGTTGTGATGCTCAGTTGGAATTTGTTTTGAACTTGGTATGAGTGTGGCTTATTATTTGTGTATGGGCTGATGTGAATTGTATGGTAACTTTCCTGAACCGATACTTATCTTCTGAACTGACACGGTTTCAAAATGCAGGTGCTTGTAATGCTTTCACAAGGCTGGCTGTAGGCAGAGCTTGAACACACTGATAAGTCCGAGTCCGAAATTGATTGTATGTATGGCTGAACTAGTCTTTCATATGCAGGGCCGTTTTGTTTATTTATTATTTTTTTTGGATGATGAATGCGTGTATTGGACTGTTGCGAATCCCCTTTTTCTGATTTTTAGTTGACGTTTGGCAGCAGCAGGTTTATGGCACAAATGGAGGTCATGTTGCATCTGTCTTCTACATCCTGAATGCTGCTGAGTTGAATTTTGTTATGATACTGAGTAGATTTATCCTGTTGTGATCATGGTGAAGTTGCTCCAAGCGTGGAGAACACTAGAATTTGAAAGACAGTGGTGAGGGGCTTGTTTTGGTACACATGTGTGTATGTAGGAATTTGAAAGGCTGGACTGTCTCGGTACCGTATGATGCAGGTGTGCAGCTCGGGTCGCTTCATGTGCTGTGCTGATCCGGTGCGTATCCTGATGCAGAACCGTCAGCTCAATTTGGGAATTGGTGAGTCTCTTGTCTGGTTGTGTTATGTTGTAGCAGTTGACATGGTTAGAATTATTGAGTTATGAATGAATCCCCTGTTTATGGATTGAATATGTGGTTTATGTTTGAATGATTGTTAGGGGACTGTTTTTGTTGTAGATTTCTGCTGAAAGTTTTTTTATGATATTGAAAATTAGTGACTGGAATGTTAGTTTCAGGGCTTGTATCATTGATGATTGACAGCTTTTGCTTTGAAATGGCATGAATCTGAGGCTGTTCATATGTTTGCAGGGATTGGTTTCATGGAATTTTGAAGGTGAATTCAAACTGACAGTTATGTTAATCTCAGTTTGTAATCAGTCCTTTTTGTGAACGTTTAGGTGCAACAAATGTTTAAGTAAAACAACTGCTACTGATATGGTTTGAGTTAGGTATTCAAAGGTTAAGGTGTGGACTAGACCTGAATGGTGTATTGAATTGGGTGATGGCTGGATTTTGGTTTGGTTTAGTGTGGGACTGTTTTGAATTGTTAATTATTTTGAATGATATGGGTTCATGTATGCACAATGCAGGGCCTGTTTGGTTAGGGATCACTGCAGACCAGAAGGGTTAGAGGTTATGTCACTTGTTTTGAAGTACAGAGCTGGTATGTATACTGTATGAAGGGCTGTTAGTATCAAAACTGAATGTATGCTCATATATCATGTATGGCTTTCCTTTGGTGAGTGTATACAGGGACTTGAATTGAAGCTTTGAGGATTTGGTTATATGTATGTATAACTTGATTTTTGTTTGGTGAATATATACTGATATGGACATTTATTTTGTAGGTTTCTTGGTGACGAAGTGGATTAGATTGGCATATCGAGTGGAAGGGTTGGCAGTCAAAGTTTGGAGTCAAAAGTCAACTGTTGATTTTCTTGTAATTTTATTTTTGTAACATATCTCCTTGCTTGGAAGTGAATTTGTAATAAAACTGGATCATGGATGTAACTTGTAATAGTTTTCCAAATAATATTTGAATTGTCTTTTCCTCCAATATCACTTTTGAATTTCAAATCTTTTCTCCATGTGCTATTCTTCAAGTTTCTAAATCTCTTCACTGTGCAGCACCCAACATCATAAGACAAAGTCCCAAAATGACCCATTATGAATTTTGGTAAAAAGTCAACCTTCCATAGTTGACTTTGACCAGTAGTCAAAGTTACATCAAATGTCTCCATCATTGAAAATGACCTAGTACAAACTCCAAATGAATGAATCCACACTCTTTTAATGGATCCTTAGACGAATAGCTTGTATGTCACATAATCAGGCGAACCAAACTTTGAATTGGAGAATGAACCAGATGAAATCTTGACAATAAGATAATCATAGGCACAACCCTGAAAATCCACTAGTTGACACAAGCACAACGAAACGGGCCTCACTCCATGATCAGTTGAGAACCTCAATAAGAACAAACCTGCACGAGATATGAACTTCGAACCATGTGAAACCTCAACTCTATCTGCGACCTCGATCCCTTGCCAATTTTATTGATTAATGATGCATGTTACGTTAATGCCCTAGTGAAAAGATGATGCGTATGAAATGAGAAGCCTAGGCCAGTTAGAAATAAAGGAGTAGGACAAATTTGGGGTATGACAGGAGGATCGTGTGATATGCATATTATCTATTATGAATGTGCATATTGTGTTGTGGTAATTCTTTGTGAATTACGGTTAGTGTGTGGCTTATGTGTGATCAAGAGGATCGTGTGATATGCATGTTGTTATTTGTGACTATGCATATTGTGTTGATTGTGCATTGCATAACATAGCATTGAGACTGCTAGGTGAAAATCTATGGTGGATGCCTAGTAGGTCCGGACTCAATTGTGGAGTTGTGGTGGAGATAATTCGTTGCTCAGTGGAGTGTATGTGAATTATCCGGATTCTTTTAGGAATCGGGTTCGATTGAATGAACCATGAATTGGTGCGGTCATGAAATAGGGATCGTACTTGACCATGAAACAGGGGTCGTGGGTGTGATCATGAAATAGGGGTCACACTAGACCATGAAAAAGGGGTCGAGAGTTCCGACGTTTTGGTACCACATGCATTGTGTCAAGTCATTGAGTCACATTGCATTGTCATTATTATTATTATATGTTTGTTGAGTTGTGATTGGAAGGGACATGTGTGTCGTGATATGTGCATTGTGGAGTTGCATAAATGAATGGATCTGTGATGACTTGTTTATGATATTGTGAACGATGCGTTAATTTATACTGTGACGAATGTTTGAATAAATGAAGTTTGTATATGCAGTGTGATGTTATGTGAACATGAACCTCGACCTGTGAATTATGTTATTATATTTGTTCCTATATCTTTTATAATGGTATGTGAGTACTCACCCTTTCTGCTGATATTTCCCCTACCATGGGAAATGGGCAGGTACTCAAGAATAGCAATGGAAGTCCAGGATAGCTTTATGGAAGTCTTCCGTGTTGTTAGTTCGAGTCGCTCTGATACGTAACATGGGATGTTTTTGGGGATTATTTTATTTGTTATTTTTAATTGAATTTTGTTACGTATCTGTTTTTTATTCAAATATTTGAGGACAACGATTTTATGTGGAGTTTTGGAATAAGTTGGCAAATGTGCCATGATTATTTTTAAATAAAATAATATTTCCGCTGTTTTTATTGATTAATGAGAAATGAATAGATGAAGTAATTGAGACTTCATATTCTGCTTGGTTTGAAATGATGTGACATTCCACTTGTGTTTGTGAACTCTGATAAATTTTTATTATTTTACCGTATTTTTATAACATGGGAAAGTGGGGTGTTACAACCTGCATGCCACGATACTCCTCCGGGACCACATGACGCTCTCAGTCCGCAAATATGGCAGTGAACTCCACTCGGGTAATTGTGTCGGGAGCAGCCTCAAACGGTGACATCGGTATCATCTGCACATGTCCAAATTTCCACATGCACCGCTCAGGGAGATACCTCACCATGGTGTTGGTCCCGCATGCCAACCAGTCAGAATATAACGCGATGCGGTCAAAGGGGACAACAGCAGTGTAGTCACTGAATGGCCTCCAACGAATGTCATCGTGAGCTGTGTGGTCGAGGTACCCACGATATGGTCCCACTTCATTGTTCCCCCTTTGGAGAACGTATCGGGCGGCCCTGGGCATGGCGTCCTCGTACGCAGGATCAATGGCGAAGTCGTGGATGCGGGGGAAGTAAGAGATGATCCAGCCCTGAAACACAAACACGATAATGTATTAAAAATAAATATGAACCATAAATAAATGTGAAACAATTAAAATGAAACGTACCGTCCGGAGTGTGGCGGATCCGGTCATCTTCCTGGTCCTCCAGTTGGAGGCTTCATTCAGCTTCTGGTATAGGTATACCAGAATAGCTGACCCCCAGTTCCACTGGTGAATGGTCACGTCCATGAAGTAGCGGAGGTAGGTCACGTCGACGTATCTTGCACTCTTGTCCACAAAGAGTGCAATGCCTAACAAAAACATGAACCAGCACCGGAGAGCGCAGGCACGGTGATACTCCATAAATAGGTCGTTACCCGCTTGGAATCGGCCGCCGCCACCAAGCGGTGCTCATACTGATCGCTCAATGTGGAGAACCGGATATGAGGCCCATTTGTCGTCCGACACTCAAAATCATCCATATCTGGGTCCATACCCAGATAGATCACCATCCACTCGATCGCATCGACCCTCTGGATCCGAGAATGGTTCAGCGGCATCCCCCTAATCGGCAAGTGGAGAAGACAATGCACATCGTGCAAGGTGATCGTCATCTCCCCAACCAGTAAGTGGAAAGAAGACGTCTCCCTATGCCACCGCTCCACAAAAGCCCCCTGCATGTCGTGGCTGATGGTGGTATAGCCGGTCATGCACAACCCACCTAGCCCGGAAGCAGTCACCGCATCATTAAACCATTGCGCCTATGGTTTAAAGAGACCAAAAATCTTCCGCGCGTGGTTCACCATTTTTAAAGTCAGCCTTTCCTGTTACAGCAAAAACAAAAACAAAAACAAAAAACATTGTTAATTACACCGTTAAGAAAATATGGAATAAAAAGCTAAATAAAAAACGGTTAAATAATAAAGTCGGATAAATTATAAAAAATACCTCTCCCTCCCAGACACGTCGGGCGACGTGCTCATGGTAGGAAATCAGCACGGGCGTGACCCTAAGCCCTCCTGGGTATCCCTCCTCCTCCTCCCCGTGTGGAGGATCAGCATCAGGTATTTCCTCCTCCGCCTCCTGGTATCTCACCTCCTCCTCCTCCCGTACCTCCTCCTGGCGGGAAGAAGATACCCGAGCCAGCCGACTCCTCGATCTAGACGAGGAACCAGGCTCATCTGTCTGTACGGGTGCTCGTACTCCACCCCGTCCCCGCGTTGATGCAAGCTGCGCCACCTGCTCGTGTCTAGCCGACGCTGTCTGTGTCTCTCTCCCCTGTCTGATACGTGCTGGGTTGTCTGCCATATTCCTGAAACAATTGAAATCCATAAGCGAACAGGTTAGAAAGCGAAACAATCAAGAAAATAAAAAAAAAACTTTCTGGGTCAACTTCGGAAGTGCATTTTCGAAACTGATCAGGGAGGTGTTTTCGGAAATGTACTTTCGAAAACACATGCGACTCCATTTTTGCAGAAAACCCATTTCTTCCTCTAAATGCTTCAAAATCAGATTTTTCCTATCTAAACAACCTAAGTGAGTAATAGTAACTTAACCCTATATCATTATCCTAATTTCTAACAACCCTAATTTGAATATCAATGCTACAATTTAAGTTTGTGAGAACTTACAATTTTGAAGCTTTGAATGTAGCCTTTGAGTAGTCTTTGAAGGTTGTAGAGCAACTTTAAAGCAAGTTCGTGTATTAGCAACCACAAATGGGAAGATTTTTGAAAATATTTGAGTTTTAGGTTAAAATGGAATTGGTGGGGGCTGTTTTGTTTAAACACCAGAACGCGCAGTATTTCGGAAGTTCATTTCCGAAATGTTGATTTCGGAAATGTATTTCTGAAATATTTTTTTTACGTAAAAAAAAATTGATTTCGGAAATGCATTTTCGAAATCAGTCTTTTTTCAACTTCGGAAATGCATTTTCGAAATAACGGAACAATTACGGAATTTCGCTGGAGGTCACCAAGAAGATAGGGAGATAAATAAAGAAATTCTCATTCATTATTATGTATTATTATGTGTTGCACGGATTCTCATTACTAGTACATACATATGCACACATACATAACTATATTGTAAGGTTGATGTTTTATAGTTCCATCTCATGGCCAAAATTCATTCCTATATATGTGTATTGTAAAACGAAATGGAGTTACTGTTTAATATGTTGTCAAGGGTCCCTATATATGTGTGATTTTTGAAATAATGTGATTGAAACTTAACAGATGGATTTTTTTTTTAAAGACTCAAACCAAATGCCACCTCATGCATCCATATTGTTCTTTGTTGTCATTCGTTTCTTATGTATAACCTAACTTCACTTATAGTTGTCGTCATTTTCTTCTTATGTATAACCTAACTTCATATGTTATTTGTTGTTGTCATTTTCTTCTTAAGTATCATCAAACTTCATAATAGTTTTCTTGCTAACAATAATATGGAAATCGGGTTTTCTATCAAAAGGAAACTTCATATTCTATAAATTTAGAGATATGATAGATTGGTAACCATGAGAATAAAAACAATATCAATATCTTAGTCTCCTTTAAATCATCTCATTTCTCAAAATCAGAAAAACTTTTTTATAATAGTTCTAAAATATTTAAAAGAGGAAGAGAATAATAGTTATGCAATGTATAAAATATTTTACACGGTTAGCACATCACAACTATTTAAAAATAATATTTTATATGTAATTAAAGAAAAAGTCAAATATCTATAAAAATTTAACTGTTATAATTCATTGACAGTATAAAAAAATTTATACTATCAATATATTTCAAGTAAATTCTTAAAAGAAAACTAAAAAATATATATTTTTACTAAAAGAAATATTAATAGTATTTTTTTTTAACCAAGTGTTTGGACTCGAGTGGCAAACGAGTCTCTGCAAAGGACGATATTCGGGGAATACCGAGTTCAATTTCTGGCAGAAACAACATTTGGTCAGTGTATGTGCCTCCGTAGCACGAGCTGGATTAATCGATCTACTATGTAGGTCGGAACCGGTGCGAAAGAAGAAAAAAAATTAATATTTTTTGTGAATTATTTAATCTTTCTATACTATGTTTTTCTCATACTTTCTAAATGTAATTTCCATGCTAATATAATTTTGTTTTTTTAGTTGTTGGAAGTGTTGTATATTGCCGTCTGAATTTCTATGCTACAAATTCTTTTATTTTTTGATATATTAATTAAAAAAATATAAAATAGAAATAAAGAATTAAATATAACATACTAAGACTCTAAAAATTTATAAATATCTCATAATTAAAAAGTTGCAAACAATTTTTTAATAGATAGAAAAAGACAACAAAAACTAATGTAAAATATAATATATTTTAAATTTATCTATTTAATATTTATATCTAGAACAAATTGTAATAAATTAAATTTTAATTACTTTAGAACGTTCTTCCATTCTTCAAGTTAATTATTTAAATTAAATTATAAATTTGACTTTTCATTATAAAATTATGTGTGTAAATTGAATAAAATGAAAATAAATAGACCTTATATTAAATCAAATAAATGTGCTTTTGTAATTATCCATAAAAAAGTTGAAAGGCATTAATTTTATAAAATATGTATAATTTTTTTAAACAATTTTAATTTAATATTAATGTAGCAAACTAGAAAGACATTAATCATCCATTACTATTTTTAAAAATAACCATTACTTTTTAAAAGTAAAAGTTAAGAGAAAGTTGCTTCCAAAAACTAAGAGGTTACAAAACTAAAGTAGAAGTTTAATGAATTTAAGAGATAATTCTAGCGACAAGAAGTTACTAAACTAAAGAGGAAGCTTAATGAATTTATTGAAAAGATGAAGAAGACACTTATCATTACCACAAGTTACCCAACTAGAGGTTTAAAAGGTATATTAATGAATTTATCGAAGAGAAGAATAAATAATTACATCTATTTCTTATATTGAAAAGAAAAAAATAGAATTTATTACTTAAAATAAATCAATATAAAAATAATATATATATTAAAAAGATTCGACAAATCATTCTGTATTCAACAATATAGTATGAAATAGTTAGAATTATTTCATTGTAAAAGAATGAAAGCCAAAATATTTGTTCATACTTTACTCTTTTTTTTTTTTTAGTGACACTGATACTATTGTTTGAACATCAACTTCTTTGTTTTATATAAACTGAATATTCATCAAATATTTAAAATACACAAAGTATTGTGTTTAAAAGTTAGAATTAGATACAGGGGTTGAACAAGTACTCTCGTACGGACATCTGGATAACATGTAAAATACATTATTTAATTAGCTCGATTCGCATTTGTTTTACAGTAAATTCAACACTTTGCGCTTTATGACTTATGCGTGAAAAAACGGGGAAAATGGTGAAAACGGAAAAAATACACCAAGCTCTGACAGCTAAGTCATGACACCGTCAAAGCCCAAGGTGTCCATATCGTCCGTCAAGAGTTAACAAAACTAGGAGCGCAAATCAAAGTACCACGACGACAGACGTCATCCTAGCTGACGCCCGTCATAGCCCCACGATCTAGAGCCCCTTTGAATATAGGGGTGTTCGCGGGCCGGTATGGTTCGATTTTGATAGAATCTGATATTCAAACCGATTAAAATTAAATGGATTGGTTTGGATTGGATTTGTAATTTTTTGTGATAAAGCCCAAACTGAACCGAACCAAACCGAGAAACAACGGGTTGATTTGGGTTGGATTGATTGGGTAGATAAAAAATGCAAAAATATTTTAAAAAATAATTTATTTACGGAAATTAATTTTTTAAAATAATATAAAAAATAGTATTAATAGTGTTCAATTGTAAATATTAGAGTAACAATTTTTTCCTAATAGATTCAAAAACATCTAACAAGAAAAATATCGAATGTAAAGATTTTTGAATCTATAACTAGTCACAATGAGTTAGTATCATATTGAATGTGTTTCATAGCTCTATACTCAGTTACCACATTACACAACAATTTTCTAATAACAAATTAAAATAGTATAACTTGTTCACATACGACGTTTCACTTTTTTCTTCTTGAAATTGAATGCTTGGTAATAATTTTCATGATAATTAATTATGGTTGGTTTGTGTTGGGTTTGCAGGTAGAAAATTGAAAACCCGATACCCGAACCGATTGTCATTGGATTTCATTGGTTTGGTTCGGTTCTTGCCCGAACTAGAAAAATGTCCAACCCAAACACTATGATTTGGTTCGGATTTTGGTTTGGTTCGGTTTTGCCCGAACTAATGAACACCCCTATTTGAATGAGTCGTGACAGACAGGCCGTCAGCCTAGCTGACACCCGTCATGACGTATTGAACCAGAATAATTTCACCAAAAAGTGCAGTTACTTCCCCACTTTCCCCTACTTTCTCCCATTCACTTTGTCGATTTACAATAGTTTCAATAAAATTTTAGCCTATAAACAAGTCCTTTGAACTCAGAATTTGGCCTCCAAGCTTTGTAATAGCTATAGAATTCACTTGTAAAATTATTAATATCTCACTTGAAGCATTTTTCTATTTTGTTGCTGTTGTATTTCTCTACTTTGTTGATGCTTTATTTTCATTAGGTGCACCTTTACTTCAAGTCAATGTCGTACTGGATCAAGAGTCTCCCTTCGGAGCATCTATTTTATTCAAGTTTTTACTATTTGACTTCACCACCATTATCTAGTCCATTGTACTGACTAATATGATTTGAGGGTCAATTATGGCATCAAATGGTTCCAGCCTCGTCACGATCGCAGTTACGAGGGGATCAAACCGTGGCCCTCCCTACCTAGTCCAGCGTCAATCACCATTGGAACAACTAACGATTGGTTTTTATTCAAGTTTATACTTTTATGAAATTTCCATGTTCAATTTACTTGCTATATTTTTATGATGGATGCCATGATTTTATGCCTTTTATTTGCAGCTTTTGAAATGTTTGAGTAGATCTGTTAAGTCTAGAACATGAGGATTGTTATATCGACGATACTGAAATAAATTGCATGCTAAATACTTGTAATAAAAATGTTTTTCTAGTTCTGAAAAACTATGTTTTTAAAGATGAAATTTATCACGAAAGTGGAAATACTAAGATACCAATTTCGACTCGAAAGAGCGAAACGGGATCTTACTAAAGAACATTCAGATTTTTTATTTTAAAAAGTGGAAACGCTTATAATTAAATAAGAAATTATTATTTTCTTAAAGGGATTTCAAATTAATAACTTGAATCACGCGACAGCGGGCGATTACGAATTAGAAATCTGGTATCGGACACGCGAAAGCAGACGGTACCTTTAACTCAGTTTTTTCTGCAAAATTTTTTTTCTCATTATAAAAATAAGCTGAAATTTATAAGATAGAATCCATGTTTCGGTTTCCCGTTATTAAAATTTGAATTAAACTCGTATTTTCAATTTCGCGCAAATCAAACTATAAGTGTAGCCTTAGATAAACACTGTATTAATAGATTTTCAATTTCGGTAATCTTTTATACTATAACCGATAAAGTCGTGCAATTGCGGCCTATCAAATATTTAGCACCGTTGTCGCGGACCAATTTCATCAATATTGTAGTTATGTTATTAAAGCGTATAGACAAAAGCATTCTTCCTATTTCAATTAGTTTTTCTCTCGTATCCGTTGTATACAAAGAACTCATAGCACCGCAATTCTAGTCCAACGAATCAACAATTGAGTGCTATCTACGTGTTAGACGCCAACTTCATGGAATTCAACTTGAAATGGCGGAAAATGATAACTCCCCACTCAAGGATTTCGCCATCCCTCTGAGGATGAACCCCGCTCAAGTATTGTTAATCCTGCAATCCAGGCTTGCAACTTCGAGTTAAAACCCTCTCTGCTGCAGATAGTGCAGTAGAATCAGTTCTCCTGTAACCCAACAAAGGATCCAAACCTGCACTTATTCATCTTTGTGCAGTTCATCGATATGCTGAAAAGAAACGGTGTCGACTCTGAGGCTGTTAAACTGTGTTTATTTCCTTTCTCTCTATGGGACAGAGCATGAGCGTGGCTATAGTCCCTACTGTCAAATTCCTTAACTACATGGAATAAATTAAAGAAAGTGTTCCTTGCAATGTACTTCTCGCCTAGAAAAATGGCACAGTTAAGTAACCAAATTACCTGCTTTAGGTAGACGAATGGTGAGACGTTCTTTGAAGCATGGGAGAGTGTCATAACCCAAAATTTGCCCACCATATTTTAAAACAAACAGTCTCCTTACACTCAAAGATCTCCAATTGCTCAGAGCTACACAAGAAGGAAGCATGCATATCTTCTCCTAAACAAATACCTCTGAATTAGGGTTTTGTCTCTCTCCAAGTAAAATCAAGTTCTGATGCCTCAAGTGGATTTCATGGCCTCTCATATGCTTCAAAGTATCCTCATTCCAAGTTGCAAGCTCTGATTCACAATATTAGTCAGTCAATGGCTCAAATAGTCAACAGTCGACTAGTTTGACCTGAAAGTCAACTAAGGTCAACATAGAGTCAAAACTCCTGATTTTTGGTCAACATCAACATTTTGAAGTAACATTCATCATTTGATCAAGGGTTAATCATGATTCATCAAGAAAAATGCAGAAATCAACAAAACTCAAAGTTTCTAAATTAGGGTTTTGGACCTAAAAGTCAACTGAACGTTGACCAGCCATAACTTTCACATGGAACATCATAAATTTCCCAACCAAAGCCTATTTTGAAGTAAATTTAATTATCTACAACTTTTCCTCTCTAAATCCAAGGCCAAAAATGCTTCATTTGGGAGATATGATCCAAAACATTACAGTTCCTTTTTGAAAGTCAACCAAAAGCAGTTTTTGTCAAAGCCAACATCAACAAGATAAAATCTCCAAATGCAAATAAGGTTCCAAGGTGGCTTGTAGTTGACATATTGAGCTTTCCAAAAAGTCCTAGAACACTTCCATACCCTAAAAATTGAGCGAGATGTGCTTTGTCAAAGTTGGTAAATTTTTGGTAAAAAAATGTGAAGCAAATGAGGTTCAAAATGAATTTTCTTGCAAAGAGGCCCAACTTTTTATGACCCAATCTTGTTCCTAAAGTGACCCAAGAGATCCAATCTGAATGCCACGAATTATTTGGGATTATTGGATTTTATGTGAATTTTTTTATTCATTAAAAATCAATTTGATCAAATAATTGAAGAAAAATATGAAAATTTGATTTGGTTTTGGTTTCCAATCAAAATCAATCATCCAATATCATATATTTGAGGGAGATCTCGTAATTAAGAGATTGGAAAGAGATGGAGGAAGATTGAGCCAATTTTGGAAAATTGAAAATCAAGTTTCAATCAACTTGCAATTTCATGATTCAAAAAGATTCAGTACAATTTTGTTGCCCTAATATATTCTATTATAAGTAGGTAACTTATTCAGATGCAGAGGACACGAATTGCAGCCTCCAAGAACCCTAAAGAAGCTCAAAAAATATTTGCCATTCAAGCAATTAGGAGTCAAAGTTTTAGATCGATTCAGGCCAAACAAAGTGTTCCAATACGTTCCTCAATCTTCTCTGATTCATTCTAGACATTCACAAGTCATTCCCACATCCATAAACGTAAAAACATAATCACGGTTCACACTCTTTTGTTTTGATTTCGATTTCAAACTTTCATGCATATTTAATTGAATTTAACCATGTAATTATGTTTGTCTTGAGTTTTCGATACTATCTGGATGGTTTGATTGAAGCTTAGGTGCCAAACGAAGCATTCACCATTGATAGGGTTCATAGCTTCAAGATTGGGGCTTTGCGAAATAGACAAAATTAGGCAAAATTAAGGACATATTCACGTTCAGGGGATCAAGACGAATTATCCTGTGATCTTAATTGAAATTTATAGTGTGCGTGTAGTGTTTTTACATATGCAGGTATTCTGTCTACAGAAGGAATTCGTAGGTAAAAGCTATGGCCACGCTTTGACTGTGGGTAAAGGCTTTAGCTACGGTTGCAGGGAAGAAGACGATGTGTGGCGTCACCTGATTGGCCAGATTCAAACAAAAAAAGTGTGCGTCCTCGCTTGAAGGTCTAGACGGATCTGGTGTGCTCTCACCCACGCGCGCATGATGCTCCCTCCACGTTCCAGCCCTAAGATCTCTCCAGCTTCAGATCCAACGTTTCAGGATGCGCAGGTGTAGCAACCTGCCCTAAAAATAGACTTTTAGAGTCGCCACCTATTCTGAAGGGCGAATAGGAAACCCTACGCAGTTTAGAGATCGGGGTAAGATACTATATTCAGGTCGAGGGAAGGTGTTAGGCACCCTCAACCCTTTCCTAAGGTTTGATATTAAAATAAAGGTTTATTGCTAAAATTATAGAGGTTAATAGCTAAGGAAATGAATAGGGTGAAAATTGAGATTTGAACTAAGTTGAGGTTTTGAGGGAGGGGACTCGCCTCGGTTATCCAAGTGCCTACGTATCTCCTTAGGGAGAATCAGAGTCAACGTAGTTCGGGCACAGGGTTGTACGCCTTAGAATTGATTATGGAGGTGTTTGGAGGCTTTTTAAATGGCCTATCGTAGTTTTGAAATGCAAATGTTCCCAAGGTATTTTGAATTACCTTATCGTAGTTTGAACATCGCAGTATTGAAGAGATGAAAATCTGTAGTGTCGTGGTTTAGTGTATTTTAAGATTTGGGCGTACAACCCTGATTTAATATGTCACCGTTAGTTGCGATGATCAATAGGTTTGATCATTATAGTTAACGGATTAAAGGGGCATTGCTGGTTACTCTGATCGATAGATTCGATCGTCGCGGGCAGCAAATTGAATGTATTTTAGATTTGATATTTTTATTCTTTTATCTCTCGTCTAATGCGACTAATAGCTTTAGTCGGGTCGAGGAGAGAATTAATCGAAGGTTAATGTTTCGCCAAATGGGCAATGGGATCGGGCAAACCCTAATGCATATAACCTTTCTAGGGTTTTTATTGCTTTAAAGTAATTAAAATTAATTAAATCAAATTACTCGAAATAGTCGAATAATCGGGAATACAATCGGAAAAATAATTATTATAATCCTAATCCTAATTTAATTATATATTTCTAATCCTAATTTAAGAAAAAAAATTTATATATATATATATAAACATATTTATAATTAAACAATTATATAAACAATATGTAAATAATGTTAAAAAAGTAAAAGAAACCTGGGATGCAATCCTGTGTGACTGATCTTTGAATACCCATGGTGCACCTACGCTCCTAGGACGTTAGATCTTGTTTGCTGGCTGTCCAATGGCCCAGATCTGAGGATGCATGATATGGGTGTGGAGGATCGTCGCGCAGGATCTGCCAATAGGAAGAACCAAAGAAATTCCACAAAATAATGTAGGGAGTGAGGATCGAATCCCCTCCCTAACATACCAAGACCTTATGACGCATGGCTTCTCCACTTAAGCATTCGCTATTCGCTGATTTTACAGCATTGACGAAATATAATATAAAAAAAACGACCATTTGAATTAACAAACCTGAGCGCATCTTCTTCCCCGTCTCCACTGTTAGCGAACAGTAATATTGTTTTCCATGTAAATTCGAATCCACACAAGCACATCCAATAAATAAATTACAAGAACATATATCAACCGCAAATTTCCTTCCGAATCCACTAGTACCATCGGTTTGTGCCAATTTTACTTATAACTATAGATCCTAAAACACAACTCTAAAAAAACACAACAATGGTGAATTGCAATTTCTGCATCAAAACTTAAATTAAACAGTATAGGGAGATTCTAAACAAGATTATAAACATCAACATGTATCTAAATTCGATTTAGGGAGGGTGTAGGCTCGAACTCGAAATTTGATTTTTTCTTGTTATTTTTACGGTTCTTGGAGGCAGCCCCATCTTTTTGTTAACGTCCACGAAAGGAAAAAAAGTTTTATTGTTGCTGTCCCTTTTTTTTTCCGGCTCCCCCCTCCCTGCCTGCAGCCTCCTCTCTGTTTTTTTTTTACAAAACCTCTTTTATTAGTCAATTTAGGTTTTTTTTCTTACACCTAATGGGCCTACTAAAATTAAACCTAATAATCCTAAAACCAATTCTAATAATAATAGTTAGTAATAATAATATTTAATAACAATAATCCTAATAATAACTAATACTAATTACTAATAACAATAATAGTTAATAATAATGAAAACTAATGATAATCCTAAAAATCAACAATAATTAGTTAGTAAAATTAAAAAATATTAATACTAACTAATAATAAAATTAATAATAGTAATCAAAAAACAAAGTGTTAGTGAAACACAAATAACATCCCAAAGATGATAGAATTTTTTTTGTAATAATTGGGCCCATTATTTGGATCCCAAAAATACTTGCTATTCAAACCCCTATTTTATTTCAACCGATTTATAAGGGAATTTTATAAGAGGTCGAGTTTAATAATAGATATATTAAACCCTATGGCTCTTAATTTTTAACACCCTTAATAAATTAGAAGATGTGGATTATATCTGGTAAATTTTGGGGTATGACAGCTGCCCCTATTTAATTATTCTTTGATCGAAGGGTTATTAAATACCGGAAGACCCCAAAATTTGACATGAAGCTTGGGACTAAATGATAGCTTCCAAACGGGAATTGGAACATTACCAGACGAGAACTGATTACAAAACGAGAATTGGATTTAATGTAACTGTCAGACGGGAACTGACTACCAAACGAGAATTGGATTTTCATGTACCAGTCAGACAGGAACTGACTACCAAATGAGAATTGGATTTAATGTAACAGTCAGACGGGAACTGACTACCAAACGAGAATTGGATTTTCATGTACCAGTCAGACGGGAACTGACTACCAAACGAGAATTGGATTTTGATGTAACAGTCAGACGAGCACTAACTACCAAACGAGAATTGGATTTTCATGTACCAGTTAGACGGGAACTGACTACCAAACGAGAATTGGATTTTGATGTAACAGTCAGACGGGCACTAACTACCAAACGAGAATTGGATTTTCATGTACCAGTCAGACAGGAACTGACTACCAAACGAGAATTGGATTTTGATTGTTTGCCAGGCAGGAACTGGGTTTTGATGTGACTTTTTAGGGCAAGAACTGCACTTTGAAATGATTTTCCAGGACGGGAACTGGACGTTTAAATGGCTTGCCAGGACAAGAACTGGACTTTGAAATGATTTGGATTGCTAATGAAAATTAGACCTCTGTGATATGTAGTATGTGAATGCCCTAGATGATATGCATATGCTAATGCGTATGTCTGTATTATGAGTGAAATGAACAGCAAGGTTGCTATCATCGGTAAGGTTACCGGAATACATCAATCAGGTGATTAGGGTGAATATCTCCGTAAGGTTTCTAGTCATCGGTAAGGTTACCGGAAAGCATCAATCAGATGATTTGAAAGATATCTCAGTAAGGTTACTAGCATCGGTAAGGTTACCGGAAGCAGGTGGACGATATGCTTTAGTACCAGAGTTTTGAATTGGATGTGGGATAATGCTCATGCTCATGCATATTTCGATTGATATAATGAGTGGAACGAAGCAATGTCTTCTATAAGACTACCTGAAAAGGTTTATGGAATCGATGATGAATGTCTTAGAAAAGACCACCTAGAAAGGTTCGTAGAAAAGAATGTCTTAAAAAAGACTACCTAAAAAGGTTCTTGGAAATGACAATGACTGTCTTAAAGAAGACTACCTGAAAAGGTTCGTAGAAAAGAGTGACAATTTTTCTAGAGAAGACCACTTGGAAAGGCTGAGAGATGTCTTAAAAAGACCACCTGAAAAGGTTCTTGGAATGACAATGAATATCTTAGAAAAGTCTACCTAGAAAGGTTCTTGGAAAAGATGTCTTAAAGAAGACAACCTAAAAAGGTGCAGTGTGATGTATCAACCAATGTATGTAATGCATGACCTATGTATATTTGCATGACGCTCCAATCATAGGTTATTGATAACCAAAAGCGTGTATAGTTCATTGATGTTGTAAGGTTGTTAGATGAGGTGGGGTGTGATGCTGGCGCGACTTCCCAATACCTATTTTTTGAACTTAGGAGAAAGATTGATACGAGGTTGTAAATCATGAAGACGCCTTTTCCTTTTGTTGTGCGTCTTATGGATTTGGTATCCATTGCCCCAATATTTTCGTGAAAAAAGATGCTTATGAGGGAAGTGCCCCAGGAAATAACCTTGTCATATGCTTAGACGTTTAGATTGAAGGGTATGCCCTTTATCTCCGGGATATGGAGGGTTATCCACAGTGTTCTATCCTTTTGAATTTGAATTCTTCCCATGTTTGACATACCCCTGATTGCTTCGAGATGTGGCCCAAATCGATTGAACCTTAGGATGAATGCCCCTAGTTAATAGGAAGTTTGATTGCATGCCCCTGTGATCCTTGAAATTTTGCCCCTGTTTAGGAGAACCCCCTAGATGTGGTTCCCCCATTCTAGAGTCTTTATTAGAAGTGATCGCCTTTGATTAACCAATTTCAATATCTCCTCGATGCTAAGTGTATATTCGTAGATGACGTTGTACCCTTTGAGAAGTAACTCCAATGCGATGCGTATGCAAGCTTTGAAATCGAAGTCCGTAATGAATTAGGACTGGATGATTAGAAATGAACGCTTGAAGAAGCGTAGTGGTTAGAAATAGTTTTAACAAACTTTAGGAGTCAGTATAACAAAATCCTGCTTTAATATGCTTTCATGGTTAACCTTGCCTCAATTAGGACTTTTGAATGTTGTAACTTGGCCTGGTTCATGTTTTAAGAAACAATGGATATAAGGCTCAAAGTTTTATTTATCCCACCCCTTTCTCCTTGATGTTCTCCAAATCCTAAAAATTCGCCTAATCTAATGGATGTGCTTTGTTTGTAAGAGAATCGTTTCAGTTCCGATGTTCAGCAGAAGCCTTAGTAGAGATTCAAGCATTAATGAAGACGTTGTAGTGATCCAAGCGTTTATGAGAAGCTTCGATGATTTAGCAGTCACAAGATTGTACTTTGTATTTTGCTTTTGCTTTGTTTTTATCCCTTATTTTTGCATGAACCAATTTCTTAGAATTTGATCCATCGGGATGCCCTAAATTTTGCCTAAGTCATTTGGTTTTGTTTTCATGGAATTTTCCGTTTTGACTTAGCGGGCGCTTTCTTCTTCTTTTTTTGAATACTCCTTTGGAAATATTGATCCTTGGGTATTGAATATTGTGACTGCCATGTTGACTCTGATTTGTAAGCTTCGATTTTGATACATCCTCGATCTTGGATGATATGTTAAGGAAGAAGATGTTGTGAATGTTACCTTCATTGCTTCCTCAATCTTGGATGAATGCGAGGAAGAATATATGCTTGAACCTTTGCTTGAATCCTTGCTTGAATCCTTGCTTGGATTGATTGATTCTCTTGACAACCAAAATACACCATTGAATTAATTGAAATCTACCCTACCCCTGGTTAAAATCAAGGTTTATTTGAAAAGTAGAAGCAAACTCCAACTCTTGGCTCGAGGGGGTGACGAGGGATTAACATCCTTATACCTCCACTGTTTAGGGATTTGAAACAATGCCTGTACATCGTTGGTTCGGTCTTACCTTGAAAGCATATATTTAGCTGGACTTAGTTATTTGTATTCGTCATTCTCCCTCAAGTTTGTTAATGATTGGGAGTGATAATTTGAAAGATAATTTCAAATGGAAAGTCGTAGTAATGCAAAAGCGGAGCGAAAGAATTGATTTCAAAACATGCATGATTATTTTATTGAATTACTATTCAAAAGGTACAACGTTTTACATCAAATAGCATTTTGTGATCGTAGGAATTACAACTAGAAAGATAAACCTATTAATCCTAAGGGCAATCTCCTTTGTGAGTTCGTTGACCTTGCTTTACTCCTTGGTTCCTAGACTTGTAGAAGCAAAAGGGTAATCTCGAATTCTCCTTGGGCACGTCAAACCTGTCGGAAATAATTGTAAGCGGTGGGTTTTCGTCGTATCGGAACTTCATGAGTTTCCTTTGACTGAACTTCTTTTGCCTTTTTTTCTAAGGATGGCACCACACCATTTGCAGCCTTCAAAGTTTGTAGATTGATAGAAAAACCTATGGCCTTTTTGCCCCTTGGTATGGAGTTAGCATATGTCGCATTCCCTCCATCGTAGTCACGCATTTTTGTTCAGGGTATTGCCCTAGTTGGATTAATCCTTGCCCCCAGGTTATCGTAGAGTGTCCTTGTGGATTTGATGTGTTCTAAGATGAACCCCTTAATGACTAGATACCTCTTGAGTGTATCTATGAGGGAACTTCTTTGTTGAACTGATCCTTGCTCGATGATAACCTTTGTATAATCTTGTTGCAAAAAGGCGTGGACATGCGGAAGGCATGGTGAAAGACATCCTCTTTTTTTCTTAGCAAGACCAAGATCTTTTATTCTCCTTTCTCCATAGTTTGTGATCTCTTTGCGAGTTTGTAGGAAACCGGCTAGCATGGTAAGTATAGATGCGGGCGAAGATAGAAATGTAAATGTATGAATGCATGAAAATGCGAATGCAAGACTCCTTTCTTTTTTGCGTAAGATGACTCCTTATATGTAACGCAAGCGCGCGGGATAAATAATCCTGAGGATAGCCTATGTGGATTTAGGGATGACATTAGAACCTAGTGACATACGTGCGAGCTTGAGATTATAATACGCCAATGGGAATCCCTCAGATTAAGAGGTACGCGGAAAGTAACAGCTGATGACCGTTCAAGACAGTCACCAAGTCTCATGACCATCGAGAGGTCGTTCGACGTGTACTTACGAAGTTGTCCCTCGTTGGAAGGTTCTCTATGTGGAACGCAGCCTATCTAAGGACGATATAAGACGAAGTGAAATCCCTACAGGCTAGGGATTGAAGACGCATAAATGGAAATCTGAACCCTACAAGTTAGAGGGTGCGCGGGAATAAACACGGGTTGACCGTTCTAGACAGTTACCAGCTCTCATGGCCATCGTGAAGCCAATCGACGTGCGTTAATGAGGATGTCCTTCAGGGGAAGGACACGTTGTTGTAAAAATACAAAGGTATAAAAGGGAAATCCCTACGGGCTAGGGAGTGCATATATGATGATGTCCTTCGTGGGAAAGACGTGGTCTTAGAAATTAGAGCCCCTACAAGCTAGGGAACACATAAGGATACCTGCAAAATTGAAACGCATAGATATTTGAAGTATATAAATTGCAAACATATAAAGAGCACAGAAGCATAAAAGTCATAGGTTCATAGGTTCGACGTAGCGGCTCTAGGGAGCCTACCTTTTTATAGGGGGTTTTAGAAGGTCTCATGGGGTTGTTCGTAGCCTCCGAGACTTTTTGTCTCTTCGGATTTTAGAACAACTCATTTTATCCATGAGGTTCGAATTTTTGGGGTAGGTTCTCGGAGAGATCAGCCAAGTATCCAGTCCTGCCCTCAACAAAGTCAAGCCTCGTTTTGGACATTTCCGAATACTCAACCCACTCCGAGTGGAGTTATCAATGAGACTCGTAGGCGATTCAATTCCCCCCTGATCTCAAAGTTAACTCCCACACTTAGGGTTTAACACAACATAAAAAAAAACCAGCAATGCATATAATATATAATCAAATATTTTAAATAAAACATTCAATAAAAAAATCCAATGACAAAAAACAAAACAAATAAATAAAATATTTATTATAAAGGTGAACCTCCCCCAAACCCTAAAAATGGCAAGTTTGCCAAACCCTAAAATGCGCCAAACCTAAACCCTGCCAAAACCTATAGGAGCATAGTATTCACTATTAAGTTATCCCCAGTAGAGTCGCCAGCTGTAGCAACCTGCCCTAAAAATAGACTTTTAGAGTCGCCACCTATTCTGAAGGGCGAATAGGAAACCCTACGCAGTTTAGAGATCGGGGTAAGATACTATATTCAGGTCGAGGGAAGGTGTTAGACACCCTCAACCCTTTCCTAAGGTTTGATATTAAAATAAAGGTTTATGGCTAAAATTATAGAGGTTAATAGCTAAGGAAATGAATAGGGTGAAAATTGAGATTTGAACTAAGTTGAGGTTTTGAGGGAGGGGACTCGCCTCGGTTATCCAAGTGCCTACGTATCTCCTTAGGGAGAATCAGAGTCAACGTAGTTCGGGCACAGGGTTGTACGCCTTAGAATTGATTATGGAGGTGTTTGGAGGCTTTTTAAATGGCCTATCGTAGTTTTGAAATGCAAATGTTCCCAAGGTATTTTGAATTACCTTATCGTAGTTTGAACATCGCAGTATTGAAGAGATGAAAATCTGTAGTGTCGTGGTTTAGTGTATTTTAAGATTTGGGCGTACAACCCTGATTTAATATGTCACCGTTAGTTGCGATGATCAATAGGTTTGATCATTATAGTTAACGGATTAAAGGGGCATTGCTGGTTACTCTGATCGATAGATTCGATCGTCGCGGGCAGCAAATTGAATGTATTTTAGATTTGATATTTTTATTCTTTTATCTCTCGTCTAATGCGACTAATAGCTTTAGTCGGGTCGAGGAGAGAATTAATCGAAGGTTAATGTTTCGCCAAATGGGCAATGGGATCGGACAAACCCTAATGCATATAACCTTTCTAGGGTTTTTATTGCTTTAAAGTAATTAAAATTAATTAAATCAAATTACTCGAAATAGTCGAATAATCGGGAATACAATCGGAAAAATAATTATTATAATCCTAATCCTAATTTAATTATATATTTCTAATCCTAATTTAAGGAAAAATTTATATATTTCGAAAAAATTTCTAATCCTAATTATATATTGACGAAATATAATATACAAAAAAACGACCATTTGAATTAACAAACCTGAGCGCATCTTCTTCCCCGTCTCCACTGTTAGCGAACACTAATATTGTTTTCCATGTAAATCCGAATCCACACAAGCACAGCCAATAAATAAATTACAAGAACATATATCAACCGCAAATTTCCTTCCGAATCCACTAGTACCATCGGTTTGTGCCAATTTTACTTATAACTATAGATCCTAAAACACAACTCTAAAAAAACACAACAATAGTGAATTGCAATTTCTGCATCAAAACTTAAATTAAACAGTATAGGGAGATTCTAAAGAAGACTATAAACATAAACATGTATCTAAATTCGATTTAGGGAGGGTGTAGGCTCGAACTCGAAATTTGATTTTTTTCTTGTTATTTTTACGGTTCTTGGAGGCAGCCCCATCTTTTTGTTAACGTCCACGAAAGGAAAAAAAAGTTTTATTGTTGCTGTCCCTTTTTTTTTCCGGCTCCCCCCTCCCTGCCTGCAGCCTCCTTTCTGTTTTTTTTTTTTACAAAACCTCTTTTATTAGTCAATTTAGGTTTTTTTTCTTACACCTAATGGGCCTACTAAAATTAAACCTAATAATCCTAAAACCAATTCTAATAATAATAGTTAGTAATAATAATATTTAATAACAATAATCCTAATAATAACTAATACTAATTACTAATAATAATAATAGTTAATAATAATGAAAACTAATGATAATCCTAAAAATCAACAATAATTAGTTAGTAAAATTAAAAAATATTAATACTAACTAATAATAAAATTAATAATAGTAATCAAAAAACAAAGTGTTAGTGAAACACAAATAACATCCCAAAGATGATAGAATTTTTTTTGTAATAATTGGGCCCATTATTTGGATCCCAAAAATACTTGCTATTCAAACCCCTATTTTATTTCAACCGATTTATAAGGGAATTTTATAAGAGGTCGAGTTTAATAATAGATATATTAAACCCTATGGCTCTTAATTTTTAACACCCTTAATAAATTAGAAGATGTGGATTATATCTGGTAAATTTTGGGGTATGAGAGCAGGCTCACCGTGGACATTCAGAGCCTCGCCACACCGGATAATTGCGCTAGGTTTTTTATTCTTTTATTTGATTTTTATTTTCTTTTCTTTTATTCCTTTTAACTAAAAGCTTTTTTAATTAAATTATTTTTTAAAAAAAAAAACTTAACCCTTTTTTTTTAACAAAACTTATTTTTTAATTAAACTAAATTTTTATTTTTTAGGTTAGTCAATTTATTTAAATTAATTTGTTTTAGGTTAAATATTTAGAAAATTAACTTTGATTAGAATTTAGTTTTTAGAATAATTAGGATAATTAGTTTAATTAATTTAGTAATTATTTTTAGGTTAAAATTAAAATAATTTAATTAAATAGGGTAATTAGTTTAATTAATTAGGTAAATTAGGTTAAAAGATTAGGGTTCACTTTTGATTTAATCAGGATTAGCGTTTCCCTTAATTAATTAGGTTTCTAACCAATAATTAATTTAGTTGTAGGATTAGCCTTTAAACTTCAAAAATCATAGATAACTATAGAAAACCTTTAGGTAGGTGTTGCCCATTAACTGTAAGCTAGGGTTTTTTTACCCTTAGGTTTTTAGCCACTAAGTTAACCTTTAAGGTTTAGGTTTACCACTTTTGTCTTTAAACATTGAATTTCTTTGTGATCTTCTCTTCTCACCTCCTATTCTGTGATTGTCGCATGCCTTTAACTTTTTTTTAAATTTTATTTATTTATTTATTTTCTGCCATTTCAATTCTAGAAAATATGTATAGGTCGCAAAAAGTTTTCTTGTAATAGTAATTAGGGTTTATATTTCTGCCTTTACTTTTCCGCTTTTCCCCGGGTTTTTAGCTATGTATCCCCCTAATCCCGAAGCCTTGTAATAGCGTAGGACTTTACTTTCCGCATTTTAATTTTCGCATATTATAACTGCTATTAATTGCGTGATTAGTAAAATAGGGAGTGATAAAACAATTAATTGAATCTAGTTCATCTAAATCAAAGATAAATATCTGAATCTAACCCACGTGATTGTTGCACACACCCACCTTTAGGGTAACTCCTCTTCGCTGCCTTCGATTATAATAGTTAAGTCCCTCGAGCGTAGGGATACCTTAGCGAATGCTGCCTTCAATTCAAATCATCATAGTCCCTTCGAAATAAAGATCATAGTCCCCTCGAGTTGCCTATGATAAAATGATCTCGTCCCTCGATGTTGCCTTTGATTAAATGATGATTGTCCCTTCGAATGCTAAGGTGTCCTTACTGGTTGCCTACAAATAACTATTCACATCCTTTCCTAAAGACTTCCTGCCTTTCTTATGGTATGGATAGACTTATGGAAAATGATGACCCTCGATGACCCTTCACATCCAATGAAAGGACTACCTGCCTAACAATTGGTATGGATAGCCCCTTTAAATGAAAGACTCAAAGAACAAGAAAGATCCACTCTTAGGGTAGGTGCTCTTAAATGCTTGCTCAAACATTCAATTCAAATTACTTTTCACACCTCTTTTCAAAATAATTTCCAAAAGGCTACACTTATTTACAAGTTAAAGTCCTTATTCAAAAATATTTTTCTAAACACACACGACACTTTCTTTCAAACAAACAAAGTGAGCTAAGCAATTAAGAGCCCATAGATAACCATGGATACAAAGGGTGCTTACACCTTCCCTTTGTATAACCTACCCCCCCCCCCCCCCCGAACTCAAAATCTTTCAAAGGTCTTTCCTGTTCTTTTTGCCTTTCCAATTGGATAAAATAAAAGTCGGTGGCGACTCTTGCTATCCGTAACATTTTAAAAGTCAGTTCTCCCGACGTATTACAGAGAGATACAAGGAGATGATGAGTCCTGCCCTCACCACGGGTTAGAGAAGTGGAAATAATCCATACATTTTACAACGATCTTCTTTATAACACAAGGATGGCTGTTAATGTTGTTGTAGGTGGGGCCTTGGTGAATAAACCCTTCAATGATGCATATGCACTCATCGAAAATATGGCTCAAAACCACTACTAATGGGAGAGTGAACGCATTCCTGTTGAGAAAATGCAACCAAAAGAAGGGATGTATAAAGTTAGCAGCTTCAATCACATGAACGCCGAGGTCGCTACTCTTACCCAGAAAATCGACAACCTAAGCATCGCTCCTCCAGCTACCGTAGCTGCCATGACTCACGCTTGTGAGATCTGTGGAGTCTTGGGACACATCACTACTGAGTGTAAACTATTAGCTGAACCAACCCCTGACCAGGCCAATTATGCGCAAGGAAACTCGTATTCCAATACTTAGAACCTAGATGGATAATCACCATAATTTCTCCTACAAAAAAATAATGCCCTATTTCCACCCAATTGTACACTTGTTACTCCCCCAGTTTCCGAGGGAAAAGAAAAGAGCTCCTGCTGCTGCTCCTAAAAAAATAGAAATTGGAACTAATGATGGAGAACTCCATCATATCTCAAAGTCAGCAAAACAAGGAGTTCATGAATCAGAACATCCATACTAATGAGATGATTAAGCAGTTGGCTAATAAAGTAGATGTTATGGTCACCCAGAAGAAGACGCTAGAGACACGGATCCCTTTAGTGGCCCAACAACAAGTAGTTGTTATTGCTCCCGCCATAATATTTCCAAGCCAACCGCAATTGAATCCAAAGGGACATGTTAACGCTATAACGTTGCGAAGCGGAGCAAAGTTAGAGGGCTCTGTTGATATGAGAGACTAAGCAAAGTACGTAGAACAAGATGTAGAACAAGACGTTGAGAAGGAACCAATAACAATTTCAAAATATAATGAGCAAACATCAAAGGCTAAGAAGGTGGTTGAAAAAGATAAGGACGAACAATATGTACCCCCTCCTCCTTACAAGCCTCTGATCCCATACCCTAAAAGACTAGTGAAAGCGAAACTTTGATCATGAAGAAGAAGAACATGCAAGGTGGTGTTCTTATTAAATTTCTTGCTTGATAAATCCGAAAATGCATTTTCGGATTTGTCACTGACATGTAAAGGTGGCTTTTTTTTTCAAATTCCCGCTTAACAGATCTGAAAGTGAAAACTTCTGAATTTGTCACTAAGTTATTAAATAATCATTTATGGGGTGTGTCTAGAGATACATTTTCGGACTAAATTTTAGAAAAAAACGGGATGTGTCTCACCTAAAACATGTTTTGGTGTGAAAATGGTGCGTCCATAAATGCACTTCCGGATTCATATGGGCATTTATCAGATTTTCATATGGTGCTTCTCCACCACTTAGGGTGGGAGAAGCAATTCCCGAAAAAAATGCAAGCCTCAATACTAAATTGAGTCAGGCCCAATTTCTCTAAACTATATAAAGCACAATGAGAATTTTACTAGGCACAATTCCCCCCCCCCCCCCCCCCCCCCCCCTTTCAAAAACTTAGTGTTTGTTTAGCTGGGTTTTTTTTTACAAATAGTCAATGTTTATACTGATGCATTTGAGTTTACATTGAATATTTTTCTAAAATATCAAAATTTTCTAAAAGTCCTTGAAGTTCCACAAGAGTTTTTTTAAATGTCGATACCTAAATTATGGGTTTTTACTGTGTTATTAGAAAATTTTGGTATAAGCCCATTGTTTATATACCTTTCTAACCCACTTTTAAAAATTGTGTGTGACCGCGTGCGTGTAGAGTTGTAGCGATTTTTAGAAAAATATGTAAGCCTCTCAATTGGGTTATGGATATATTAAAATATTCTATATGTTCAAGGTGTTTATCGGATATTTAAAAATTTTGGTAGTCAGTAAAGTGTTTTATTCTATTTTTCTTTGGATTTTTTTTACTATGTTTTTGACACTAATAACGTCACAATATTATAACATAAACATAACATAACATGACATATAATGAATGAATCAGTCGTATATAACATAACTAGATTAAAAATTCAAAAGTTTAAATAAAATAGGCAAGTAAAACATATAAAATTAATGGTGAAGACATTTGTAAAAGAACCCTCCACCTCATGCGCATATAAGAAGAGCATATTGAATTGAACTATTGGATTTTACTAAGATTTTGATATTTAGATTTTTATAAATGTTCGGTCAGACTGTGGCACCTACTAGATTTTTAAAAATAAATCCTTGGTAAAAATGTATACTGCTTTTTAAAAAGTTCAATAAAAACATAAGTTTTTGCTTCTGGATCAATAAAATTCTACCGAGTTTTTTAAATAGCCTATCAAATTTTTGTTTTTTATTAATTCTGATTTTTTTCTCAAAGTGTAACTTTTGTGTGGGATAAATCCTGAAAAGAGCACTTTGGTCATAATTGAAAACTTAAAAAGTGTGGGGGTGTCGGACTAGAGAAATTCTTGTATGGAGACGGCCTTAAATCCATAGTTTTAGGCGCATCCAATAAGAAAAGAGGAAATTTTTAATTTATTTAAATTTTAATTTTTTTTAATTGGATTCATGATGTAGTTGTCATTATGAAGGAGAGAAAAAATATTGAATTTATTTTTTAATTAATTAAAATTTTATGATTGGTTGTTTGCAAAATAATTTCTTATGTCTGAGTCTATCTAAAAATTTTCGGTGACTATAATGACATGTCAAATTCTCTAACACAACGGATAATATGATATTAATCAATCCAATATCAAATAACATAAGAAAATGAGAAGAAAAAAGAAAAACATGTTTTATTGTCACATGGCCACAAGCTTCTAAATATATCGCATGGTCTGAATTCTACTTACTATCTATCCAACATTTCATTCCATCTCAACACTCAACCTCTAAACCACTCTTCAATATGGTACTTTCTTCCTGCTCTTTAACATGGACTTCACCCTCTTTATCCCATAAGCTAAACTTGCCACATTCAAATCGTTTGCTTCGGAATACTCCAATTTCATCTTCCAACAATGTCTCTTGTGCAATGGAAACATCTTCAAGTTCAGAAAGTAAGAGCCTGAGAAGACCTCTACTGTTGGGCATAGGAGCATTAGCAGCAAATTTGCAGCCAACAAAATTACTCTTTGCTGATGGTATTTATTCTCACTTCTTTGTTCATATATGTGATACTTAGAGGAGTGACAATTAGTCTTATTTTTGTAGAAATACCGGACAGATATAGAGCTTTTGTCGACTATTCAGACGGATATTCTTACGTTTATCCTTCGGATTGGAAAGTAAGAATCATATTGATCTCAACAATTAGTATAATTTTCTACAAGTTTGTCTGAGTGATCTTTTCTTTCTAGGAATTTGACTTCAGGGCTCATGATTCTGCATTCAAAGATAGATATCTACAGTTACAAAATGTAAGGGTGAGATTTATACCAACTGAGAAGAAAGATATCAGAGATTTGGGTCCAATGGAAGAGGTGATTATGATGTAGATTATGTCCTTATGTAATTGAGTTTAACTTATAGTTAATACTTGATTATAACCATTTTGTTTTTTAAGTAGGTTGTAACTGATTTGGTGAAACATAGATATACTGCACCAAACCAAATACCAACAATATATGACATGGAGGAGGTTTCTTCTTACTTCATTTCTTCTACGATTTGTTTTTTTTTTTCCGAAAGAATTTCTTAGATGGCCGATGCAAATTGACACCCATTTCTGAATTCTGTGTGAATGCAGCGGACTATAGATGGAAAACATTACTATACAGTTGAATTTGAACTTGCGTCCCGAAATTATGGTAGTGCCTGCTTTACAGTACTTGCCATAGGAAATGGTAAGTAATCTACCATCTCAAATGTTAGATATATCCATGTAAATGTTCTAATGCAAACTTATAACATTCACTCGATACAGGAAGGTCCTACACATTGGTTGTTGGAGCCAATGAAAGGCGATGGAAAAAAGTACGCAATCAGCTTAAAGTGGTGGCAGACTCCTTTAGGCTCATAGACATTTGATATGTTACAGAACCATGCGAGACATGTGCCAATTTGGCTATATATCAAGATTGAAATGTATGTAAATTTTTGCAAGGGAATGATATCATCTGTCTACAAATACAAAATTTCTTCCAGTTGGTAATACATTGCATATGTATATAATAAACTTGAGAAATCCCAGAGAATTGAAGTAGAATGTCGTGAGCTAAACACTCACCAAAGAAACTTTAATATCTGATACAAAATAGATGTCAAGGTGAAGCAGATCATTAATGCTTTGTATAATAGATGTCAAGGATAATAATGCAGTGTGATTCTCAGCTTACTTTAATATGTTAATATAAGTAGACAAGTTGAAAACAAAATTGAAATTTAAAAAAACAATATAAGTGTCTGTTTTCGGCAAAATACACGTGGAAATTTGCATCAATTACAAAAGCCCCATCTCCACCAACAACAAAAAAACTTGTGACTCTTGCAACTTCAGCTTTGGATGGAATGCCTATAAACTAAAGCTAATTATGTACAGAGGTTACAACTCTTGAACTGTATTTTCAACAATTTTCACAAATACAAACAAAAAATACATTAAAGAATAGGTTCATGATTTCATTATCCACACTTGAGAGACTTTGAGTGAAAAGGAAGTCCAGTAAAACTGAGTCACAACAGCAGAACTTGTGTCGATACCGTCTTCCTGTCATTGGACAATAAATCAATAATATACCATGGGGACAATGGTGTTAGTCTAAAGTCTAAACTGCTTGTCTCCAAAAGAATTCAGCATCCACAGCCAAAATCCTCAAACCAAACACTAAATCTACACTTTCCTGCTACAGTATCCTCTTTCTATGCCTATCAATGTGAAGTGCTAGCCCAAGCTTCATCATTCCCTTTCTTGCCATACACAAATCTCCACCGGACATTTAAAATTTTCAGCAAGCACAGCAATCATCAGTGATTCAACTCAAGCAGGGCATGCAACAATTCTCATGAACCAATATTGGTTGCAACTACTCACATCATATATTCCAACTCTAAAGAAGCCGATGCTGACGCAAACCCTTACCAAAATGAGGTTGCATTAATCGGACATACAGACCATTCTTAGCCATCAATGAATCCTGAGTCCCCTCTTCCACTATCCGTCCTCCATTAAGTACAACTATATTGTCCACATGCCTCATCATGGCAGCCCTGTGAGCTATTAAAATAGTGGTCTTGTTTCCCATTATTAGAGTGTCTAGAGCCTCTTGCACTACTCGGCTTGATTCTGATTCAATTGATGAGCTAGCTTCATCCAACAACAATATCGGAGCATTTTTCAACACTACCCTAGCAATTGCAATTCTCTGTTTCTGTCCTGGAGTTAAGTCAACACCTCTCATTCCAACATGGGTGTCATAACCATGAGGCAAACTACTAATGAAATGATGAGCATTTGCTATTCTAGCGGCCTCTTTTATTTCAGCTTCACTAGCATTATGTCTGGCGTATATGATGTTTTCCCGTATGGTTGTTGAGAAGATAACAGGTTCCTGCTGAACCAAACCAAGGTGGCTCCTAAGCCATTTCAGATTATATGATTTCAAATCCCTCCCATCCAATAAAACTTGGCCAGCAACTGGATCATAATATCTCTCCAACAATGATATTATAGTGCTCTTTCCTGACCCTGAAACTCCCACAACAGCAATTGTTTGACCCCCACTGACTTTGAGACTGAAATTGCTTAACACCAGCACTTCTGGCCGAGTAGGATAACAAAAATCAACATTTTTCAACTCAATGCTTCCATATACATTGGGTGGCTTCAAGGCTGAGCTTTCATCAGGGTCAATTTTAGGCACCCGATCTATAATTTCAAACACTGAAATGAGAGATTTTCGTCGCTTGAGTATGTATGGAGCCAATCCAAAAGGCTCCACAAGTGCAAATGTAGCAAATGAAAAAACAATGTATTCCTTGAGGGCAGTAGGTGCATCTACATAACTTTTTTTTATACATATTGCAGTGTACCAGAGTAGAAGGGCATTACAAGCAAAAAGTAGAAACTGTGAAAAGCCAAATGCAAAACCAATAGCCAATCCATGGAGAAAGCTCTGCTTAAATATTTTATTTAACTGCAGCCTGTAGAGCTCCATTACCTTATTACCAGCACAAAAGGCAACAACCGTGTAAATATTTCTAACTGCATCTTCAAGAACCAAAGATGCTTTTCGGTGCATTTCCTGTATGCCCCTTGAAAAACCAGCAAGCCACAATTTCTGCAATTTTCAAAGAAACTGCCTCAGATGCAAATGATAAAAGCAAATTAACAAGTTTAGTACGTTGAGCTGGCATTGTTAAGTCATGCACACATATTTAGTAACAACGTGTCCAATAGTTTTTAGTAATTGAAAGTAAACAACGAACACAAATCAACATAAATGAGAATTTCCATAAATGACAACGAATTTCAAGATAACTTGCATAATTTCCACAAACTGAGCTGATGTAAAAAGAGAAATAAAAGTTCAAACCAAACATTAGAGAATAATAGATGGCAAAACCAAAAGAGCAGATGCATACCTGGGCAATAGCAGAAACGCAGAGAACCGGAAGTGTTGCCAAAGCCACGAGAGCTATTCTCCAGTGCAGCAAAACACCAATGAGAAAAGCAACAATAATTGCCGCAATGTCCTGTATAAATATGGAAAGCCGGTTACTGAAAGCAGCTCTCACAAAAGTAGCATCATTGGCCAAACGCATGGATAAATTGTCGGCACTGTTTTCCTCTTCATCGTACCATCCAATTTCATTACGTAGCATGGCTGCAATGTTATTTAAACAGATTTAGGTAAGACTCACAAGTGCAAATTGCTCTAAAAAAGACTAACAGGTATCTTGTGCAATGTTAGACAATTTTGCCAAATATAACAAATCAAATTAAAATATATAGTAACATTTTAACTTTACTGATAACAGTTATTTTAGAATATTTTAAAACTTATTTACAACGACCCCATTATATTCAATGTTCCCCAAAAATGTTAATCAAATAAATCAATCAAAACCTCTAAGAACCAATTTGATTTGATTCATGGAAAGTCCAATATGTGTCGGAATATTAAATTGACTCATGACCTCAAGAGAAATGAGATTGTGACTGACTTCATGAGAATCAAAATTCAAATTTAATATATAAGGGTGGTTACTGGATATTCTAAACATGCGCACCTGAGAACATCATTCTCCTGACTCTTTCGGTCATTTTCTCCCCCATTATACCAAAGTAGAAATGCTGTAAAAAGTTGGCAACAACTGTTACAATACCCATGCAGGCAATGATCAAGCACCACTTGTCAATCTCGCCTCGTAAGTGATGAGTTCCATCAATTCTGTAGTAGGTTGTCACCACTAGACCAATAACATAAGCAAGAAGGGGATTGAATGCACCAAAAATTGCAGCACCTATGCTTCCTAACACAGCATAAAGCCACTCAGCAAAACTAAGTTCTGCCAGTCTCCAAAATGAGGGTTGATGCCGATGCCGTGAATCCTTTGTTTCGTTCATTTTCACTGAAAATTCATCAGAATAACTATCTGGTCTGCTAAATGTTTGTGAATGGGAGCGTTCATTTTTAGGATCAGATGTTAAAAGAGGTGAAATAGGGGATTCAGGGTCAGAACCATTTGATGTTTGTCGATGCACTGAGTGAACATCAATCTTGGGTAACTCGGGAAGTCTCATTTCAAAGCTATCCTGCCTTTTAATTGATGGCTCTTTCTCTGTTGAATCCAGAGACTGGCCATTTTCCATCATCTTCTCAGGTGGTGGACTCTGCACATGTGGTGATTCTTGTAAGTTAAAGAAGCCATCTGGAGGCCGAAATACAGTAGAAATTCTTTGAAGAGAGGGAGACTTCATCATTCTAGGGGATGATGGTTCTTTGCAGCTATGACTCTCTGAAGAATCTTTCTCTATTTGGAAAGCTGCAGTCTTCTTATAGTTGCGAGCAGGCATTCTGCATGACAATAAAAAAATACAAATTGATTTCCTATATCACTTTTGAAAAGTCAGATTATTAAGAACATGATAAATATTAAGATTTGAGTTATTTGGTATTCAGATGATCAAAAAATAGCATAATGATTATTTATTTATAATTATATTAAATCATTCTTATCGCAGATGTCACTTTCCACTATCACAATATCTGTTTTTAGAAGAGCTATTTATGTTTTCCATAAACAGAAATAATAGGCAAAGCAAAGGAAGAAGCATGAAAGCATGCAGTACTAGACCTCTTTGGAAGTTTTGTGGCCTCTTCACATCGAAGAAGCTCTGCATATAAGCCACCCAGGGTCAATAACTCATCATGAGTACCCATTTCAACAAGTTGACCTTCCTCCATAACAGCTATATAATCAGCGTTCTTTATGAGACTAAGCCTTCGAGCAATTATTATTGTTGAGCGCCCCAGCATAAGGAGATCCAGAGCCTCCTGAACAGACCTCTCAGCCTCAAAATCAAGTCCACCAGTAACCTCATCAAGTAAGAGAATGGATGGATTTAGGAGCACAGCTCTTGCAATAGAAAGCTTTATTTTCTGTTCTTCTGTCAAAGTTAAACCAGCCCTGCCAATCTGAAAGATAGGAAATAATTAAAATACAAAAAAAATACAAAAAAAAAAAACATAGGCTTCATTTGATCAGGTCAATCAAGCTTCACCTGTGTATCATAACCTTTATCCAATGAACTGATAAAGGTATGTGCGTGAGCTATTTTAGCTGCCTCTTCAATTTGATCGGCGGTGGTATCCCTCCCATATGCAATGTTGTCTCTTATACTCAAACTGAGCAAAGCAGGTTCCTGAGTGACCAGTCCTATTTGACTCCTCAACCATTCCAGTTTCAAATTCTTGATGTTTTCACCATCTAAAAGAACTTCTCCTGAAACCACAGATTGGTAAATCAATTTAAATCTGAAATGACAAAGAGAATGGTTTGAATGAGATACCATGAATATGCACTGTGAAGGGAAAACAAATACCTAATGTTGGATCATAGAACCGCTCCATGAGTGGAATAATACTACTTTTTCCAGATCCATTTCTGCCAACAAGTGCCACAGTTTTCTTAGCAGGAACTGTGAGATAAAACCCACTTAAGATAGGGATTTCAGGGCGTGAAAGATAACTGAAGTAAACATTCCTAAACTCTATATTTCCTTGCACAGCCACAGGAGCACTTCCATCGTGATCAGAAGATGAGGATGACCGGCTTATCATCTCGTATAGTCTATAGGCAGCTATTCTCCCTTGATCAAATGAGTAGAAATTTGTCGCCGCTTGGTTTAATCCCCTTAATTAAGTAACAAAAATGGTAAGTGAAATATAGAGAAATAATAAAATATAGAAGTTAGTAATGATGCTTACAAGCCACTTAGAATCACTGCAAACAGAGCTGTTATAATTTCCCCACCATGAGCTTTTCCGTGCATAACCAAGAACCTACCAACCCATAGTTGTAACGCACAAGAACATATTGCAAGCCCATATGTAAATCCAAGTCCAAGCCCTTGAACAAGACTTATTAATATACCATATCTAAGAGTTGCTTGCAGTGACGTTGCATATGAATATTTAGCCAATGTTTCATTTGTAAATGCAGACAATGTCCGTATATAGGAGACTGCCTGCGTGACAAGAAATTATTCAGTCAGAACCAAAGGTACTTGAATAATTCATCAAATAAAGAGAACTCGCCATTATTTCCACTTCGCCAAAATCAAATCATCAAAGAATAACACAGTAAAACAACCTAACAGTTAAATAAATGTATTTTCTCCAACCAGAGTAAACCTCAAACCTATTCTGTGTATAATAAACTAACTATGGATTCAATGAACCATGTAGACGAATAAAAGTATCAACCAAAGATATTAATAATTTCAATATATCTTTGTGGCAACTTAATCAGAGCACTCTTTTTCAATATCCTTCTTCTTACAGCTAACCCTACACCCTCCCATTTATGCTACAAAAAGGCATGAGAGAAATATCTCCTTCTTTCACCATTAAATAGGTTATAGAGGTGCATAAAAAAGGACTGCTGGGAGAACATTATTCAATCCATGATTACAAGCCGAAAATAACCGGCAGAAATCCAGGAGCATCTCATTTCACAGAACATCATGAATTTCCATAACACAGTGAAGAAAAAAGATAAAATCTTATCCAATCAAAAACTTCTTTCAAAACTTCCCTCTAGATGCCCAGTGACAAAGTATACTACCCAAAAAGCATGAATATTATTAGAAAATCACAGAACCACATACATGATACCGAAGACTTTTCAAACAGATTTCAATTTTTTCTTTCAGTTCATATTAAAATCAAGTCAATCAATATCCACCATTGGAATGATATATAGAATGTATGTATCAAGCATATCATTGGTTCAATGCAATAATAAATAAAAAGATAAGCAATAAATATCCACCATTGGAATGATATATAGAATGTATGTATCCAGCATATCATTGGTTCAATGCAATAATAAATAAAAAAAAAAGCAATAAATAACCTGTTCAGCAATACTGGCTGCTTCTGCATATGCATCTTGGATATTCTCAGCAAGCCTGTGAAGGAATATATTTGATATTCCTCCTGCAGCAACAATAAATGGACCTGTAGCTAATGTTATCAATGCAATCTGCCAACAATTGATAAAAGCAATAACAAGACCACTGAAGAATGTAGCCATATTATGAACATAATTCCCGACCTGTATCATTAAAAGTCAAAAAACATATTGTCTGAGATGCATGCGTTGCGATATTAACCACAAATAATAAATTTGCAGAGAGTAAAACATACTTTTTCACTGAGAGCAGACTGAATGAGCAGGACATCACTCAATACTTGACTCACAATGTCTCCATTATTCCCGTAAGTATCAAAGAAACTCATATCTTGGTTAAGTAACACTCTAACATATTTTGATCTGATGACTGCTGTCTGTCGTTCTCCGGTAAGAATCCAGCATGAAACCTCTATTAAACGAGAAAGAAAAATCAGTACTGCAGGAAACTTAGATTCAACATCTAATAAAGATGCATTCTTCATGATTAACTTACCAATCCAACCAGCAACAAAAACACCACCAGCAATATAAACAATGGTCAAAGCAAGCTGCAAAAGAATCAACAACAAGGGTAAGTAAGTATAAGTCAATTTTTTACATCAGTCACACAAACAATGGGTCCTACAGAATAATTTTTTTGAACTGGGTATCCTACAGAATATATTAAACCTGTAGTTGTAATTTCATCCAGTTTGAGTACTAATTAACGAGTTGAACCATGGACCAGGTTTTAAAACATAACCTGTAGCCCGTTGTAGGTCAAAATGTTTTAAATAAAGTCGCTATTTTCCTTCAACATAATTGTTGTCTGTGCAGTTGCAGACAACAGCTGAGTTCTATGTGCTTCTAAAATGTTGAGTACTAGTGTAATGAGATTACGGTTTACCAGCAATACGAGAAATTGTAATATCCTTATTGATCCAATGGTTCGTGTTTGATCACATTCGTAGAGAAAAGCATCAACAAAGTCTATGCTTAAAGATAAGGTTTGTTGCAATTCAATATTAGGGTTCACTAGAGATACGATAATGATTGTAATATTTCAAGGCTATATTTGGTCATAAACTCATAATTACGTATTTTTCTATCCAAGTCCGAGGTCTATTTTGGTCATTTTTGTTTACGGTATGGGAAATGATTGTTATTACGAAATGTTGAATCACGGCCAGTAAATATGATTGGATCATTTCAATCTTACCCCTCTATGATTTTCCCCAAAATAGGAGATAACTATATGATTCTCTTACACACGTCAACCATCCGTGAAGTTCGTGAGGAAAATGTTTCGTAATATTTAGCACTCGTCTTACAGTCCTAGGTTGAATTAATGCTTGGCTTGTTGTTTAGCTAGTATAGAAACTTAATTTGATATATTTCCCAATATTGGGGTTTATTATTGATACAATAATGATTGTAATACCCTGATTGATCCAACGGTCCTTGATTGATCACATCCACTGCTCAAACATCAATTATCTAATGAGAGAGGCTAGAGAAACACTTAACCTCAATCGCTCCAGGTAACACTAAACCCAACTGTTTCCAATGCCAATATCCTACCATAAGCTATTGTATGAGAGAGGCTAGAGAAAAGGCGAGCTCGTGACATGATGCGTAAGAGCTGCACATCTCAAACCCGACCAATAAAGGACTAGCTCCATACATTCACACCCTCACCCCGAATCCTTCTCACTCTCCGATTCTCCATTTTCTTAACACGTAACTAACTTTAGAAGACAAACAAAACAATTTCCAGTATCGCAATCCAATTAATAAAGCAACAAAAGTATTGATGACTAAATCAATAATCTAAGTATATTTATTACATATTGTATGGTCAAGCTAGTTTTCATGAAAAACCAACAGTTCAATTACATCAAGCTACACAGCAATGCAACCAAAGGTCATAAAGCTACAAAACTAATAGAACAGTATAAACGAGTTCCGTTTCGCCAACTAATTAAAACCTAGAGAGAAAAAGTTAAGCACATAGTTACAAAATGAAACGAAACCTAACCTCCTTGAACCTATGAAACTGATCCTCCTGCTGAGGAACCTGAATAACTTTAGCAAAGTAGTGCAAGTAAACAACAAGAGCAGTACCATGAGCCGCCGCAGCGATAGAACCAACCACCATAAGAAACCAATCAAACTTATCAGCACAAGCAAAGAGACCAGAGAAAGGAACCGCAGCAGGCGGCGGCTCAATATCCTCCATCTCTTCCATCTCCTCCTCCGCCTCCATTTGCTGCGACGCGGAAGTCTCTCCTCCGATGTCCATATACGGAGACGGCGACTCCGGCGGCTCAGAAACCTCAGACACCGGCGTTAAAGGTTGAACATGAGGTGGAGACCACCCGAAAAGCCCCCGCGATACCATCATCTCCGATCCTAGTCAGCAGCGAAATCGAAAAACCTTTCTCAACTGAATCAGAATCAGATCCCGCCGGTAACTACTTCATCTCTTGGTGAAACGACATCGTAACAAACTCCACCGTAGTGGTTCCGTTATAAAGGTGGCGGCGCGTGGGTTGACTCGGTCAACCAAACCCTTCCTTCTACGATTCTTCAACTTGAAATTGAAACTGAAATTGAAATTGAAAATAAAATTTCTCTCTCTTTTTTTTATCTTCTAAAATTCTAAGAAAATAGAAAAATGAAAATTTAGTGTTTGGAAGGAAATAATTAGAAAGTGTGAGCGAGCGTGTGCTGTGAAACTGTGATGAAAAGAACAACAGCACAGAACGCAGAGCTGGAAAATGAAGGAAGGGTGTTTTGGTAAAAGTGCGAACAGCTGGAAGATGTTTGAGGAAATTACGTTTAGGCCCTTTGAGAGTCGTTGGAGTGACACGTGTGTGTTTAAAAATGGTTAAATAACTAATTAAGTAACGATATTGATTTATTGTTGATAAAAATGAAATGATTAAAAAATGGCGACTTGATTGTTTTTTGTTGTTTGGAATTAGGAGACGCTTTTTTGTCGTGCCAGTTCATTTCATCTGTTTGCTTTCGCTTTTTTCCGCCTGTAGCGCTGGTTTTATTTAAATTTTAGTGTTTCTTTTTTTTGGATTATAATATTATTTTTATCATAATTAACTTTCATACGGAAAATAGTATTAATTTTGTGTGTTAAATATATATGTTAAAAAATCAAATATGTAAGAAAAAAAATTTTTTTTTTAAATTGAATATCTTCAACGGCCAACTCTAGATATTAATTTTTCAAATTTGATAGAATTATAATAGACAACAAATTTAGTATCCTAATTAATAGGAAAGAAACTTTTTTGACTTAAAAAATTATTATTTTAGAATAGGTTAATTTTAAGAATTTGTTTGTCAATCATAGTTTTCATTGACAAATACTCGTAAATATTGAGAAACTCTTATTCCATCCCTTAGATCTTATATCTATCATGTGTGCTTCTAAAAATGTTCATCTGTTTTTATAGATGTACTTCTGAAAGCATTTTTTTTACAATTGCGAAATACGTACCATAGATGTATCTACGTAACATTTCTGTATGTATATCTACGGAATAAATCCACAACCAGTAAATCAGACAAACAACATTTGTAACGAGAAAAACAACATTCATTGATTAAAATTAGTCGGCATTACATCGATAATTCCAACAGAAAATTAAATATTACGTATCAATAGTCTGGTGGGCGCTTGCGCATCTCTAAGGCTATGTTTGGGTGTTTGGAGGGGATGGGAGGGGAAGGCTTTCAAAAATGAAATTTTAAAAAAATATAGAAAAATATTTGACATTTTTTGAAAAAATGATTTTGTTTAGAATGATAAAAGAGTCATTATTATTACTAAATTTTTAATTTTCAGAATACTATAACAACCTAAAAGATATTTGGAAAATTTATGTAAGCCCTTCAAAACCCTCCTTCAATACAATTTTTGAGTTCCCCATTTTATGGGGTTTTTGGTGTTACGAATAAACTCAAACCCTCCAAAACCCTCCTACCCAAAATCTTTTTATCCTTTTCACTCAATTCTTCCTATTTTTCAAAGCCCTCCCCTCCCTTCCCCTCCAAACTCCCAAACATAGCCTAAGATTTGCTCAACCGTTCTTTGGATCATTGCTACGAACTCAAGTGGGATTTTCTTTTTGAAACCTTCATAAGTTCCCCACATCGCCAAAACATCTGCTCGGTTCTTGAGCTCAAAGTTGTTGTAAATGACGTTCTCTCCGTCGTCAAATGAAGGTGACCGATACTCGAGCTTCACAACCTTCTGTTTGTCACCGCTAAGGTAGGCGGTATTGAATTTCTTCGATGATATCTTCGAGCGAGGTGTATTCTTGCACTTTGATCGTCCGCCTGGATGTTCTACCGTCAGAGTATGCGACACTTGCGACATGCCAACGGATGTTGTACTCATATTGAGACATTTTTATGTCTGTGTGAAATACAACATTAAAAACCCCAAATTTATAGAAGACCTAGGTGAATATGGACCACACATTCTCTGAAACAGAATGTTTCGTAGGTACATCTACAAAATAATGTTAGATATTTTGCTTTCGTAGATATACCTACGGAACAAACCCATAAATTTTCAATTAAGAGCCTTCCGTAGATACATCTACGGAAGTTTCCCTGTTAGTTTTTTTAACAAAACAGAGTTAAATAGCAGTAGGGAAATAAAATATAAAATAAAGAGTGCAATGTTATACTTGACAAAAAATGATTATATCGCTATGTTAAAGAGTGCAAAGTTATAATTGACAAAAAATGATTATATCGCTATGTTAAAGAGTTCATATATTACACTTTGAAACTAGAAAATACATCAAACAAACTATCACCGGCTAAATCTATTGGTGGTTCCAATTTTGACTTTTTCTTATTCGATTCTTTTTCGATGTTGTTTAATCTTTCGAATTCGTGCATCCTATCAACAAAATCATCCGACCGCGTCTCGGCATCTACGGTATGATGAAGCGTCCATTCCATTGATGTAGGTGGTATGGGGCATCCCGGTTTCAAGTAAACTTACACAAAGTGACTCGCTTTTGAAAGCCATCCAATGCACATGTTGCGATCATTTTAATTTGTAGGTGGTGCGGTGCGGAATGGGAAAAAGGTTTCAGAAAAACCATAACGCGTCAAGTCAATGCACAACATATCATAGGCGCATGCAATAAGATGTCCCATTTCCAAAAATTTTATCCATTTTCACACTGGTGCGTAAACGTCTCTTTTAAACTTCCTTAGAGGAGGATGGTATTTCTTGCTTCTTTCGCACAACATTGTTACGAAAACGATTCTTCTTGTCGCACCATTATTTGATCTTCCTATTACTGCACTAAAATCAAGGTTAGTTGCATTCCTACGAATCCATGTGAGCATTCTTTCCCGATCATCAAACTCATGCTTGTTATTAAAGTCACCGTCGACATCTACTGTCTTTACGACTACCCCTTTAACATTCAGAGAAACATCGACTAAAGGAACTAATTATCTTGAGATATTATCAGGGTGCACGATACCTATTCGTAACCAATAACACAAATAACACAAAATTACAAGACTGCTGGAAAAAACAACAGACACGTTCCGTAGATGAACCTCTGAAATGTGTTCATCTTCAACACGTTTCGTAGATGTACCTACGGAAGCAACGTAACTTTTTTTATAGAAAATTGATGCATAATGTGAGCAATGCAATAGATAAAGATGACTATTTATCATAAATTCAATCTTCTCTTTCTCTCTTTGATTTGTTGTACCAAAAAGTTGGAGATTTGGAGTGGAAAAAGATATTGATGAAGTAGAGTTTTTTAGGTTGGTGAGAGTGAGTGTTGAAGAAGAAATGTAACAATGGATGAGTGATCATGTTGGTTCAAACTATATCAGATACTTCCGTAGATACATCTACGAAATATTCTGGCACTAACTCATTCTATATATGTACTTACGGAACAATCCCTGAACTGAATTTATGTGTATTTTTTCCCGGCATACACTAGTTTAAAATGCTTCCGTAGATACACCTATGGAAATAACAAAAAAAAATTTAAAAATATGTACTTCCTTATATACATCTACGGAAACAGGGCAAAAATTAAAATTTCGTCAGATAACTAAGAGATTCAAGAGGTCGATTGAGATTTTCTCTAAATATATTTAAATATAATTAAATCACTCATTTAAAATTTACTTATATCTAAATATATTTTACAATATAAAATAAATTTACCTTTGCTCTGTCTTACTAGTTTTTCAATAAATTGAGATACATAATTCAGATTCAAATTTTGTGATTAAGTTAAAAAAAATTCTAACAATTTATTCAATAGCTCTTGATATTTGTCGTAAGTTGATTTAAATGTGTGTAATATATTATGTATTCAAGGTAAAATGTGTGTGTTATGTATTCAAGATAATGTGAAAAATTAAATATTATGTTTGAATATAATTTTAAGTTAGAATTTGAATATTAAATTTGATACATTGTACAAAAACAAATCTCTTGTGTTACATCAAACTACTAAAAACCACATTGAATAATGTATTATTAATATGAGAAAATTATGGATGTGTTAGTAATAATTTAGTTTTGCACTAATCTTTTATTAAAATTTCATGTTTTGTAATTAATTTTAAGTTTATTCACAAAATTGATATATATTTTAAAATGATAAGTTTATGTAGGATATTAGTATGGAATTAATTTACACTATATTGTATATCCCATTAAGCTCTATTAATATTGTTTTTTTAAAGTTATATCCTTTTATAAAAGCTACTAGTACTTTTTTGTTTAATATTCTTGTGTATATCTCAAAGGATGAAGAAGAATATTAATATTAACACATTAAAACTACTATAAGCCAACTAATGCAATTTTTTAAATTAATTTAACTAAAATTATTGAGAAGGAATAAATGTCTTTTAGAGTCTATGGTCAAATTAATTACATTACTTTTCTTTTTGAAGGAATTACATTACTTTTTTCTTATATACTACTATAATTTATTTACAACTTATTCTCAATAATACTCAAACATTAATTTGTTCTAATAACAGAGTCTAACATTTTTTTTATACACAATATTCACTAGTTAATTACAGCACTTTCTTTGAATTAAATAAAAAAAATTAAACAAATTACATCATGTGCAAGTTATATTGTAATTAAATAGCAATGATTTTGTGGGGAAAAATCATCTTTATCTCTTTAGAGATTCTATCACCTTTTGCGGTGAAAGAAGATGAATAATTAATTTTCTTTTTCAAAAATAAAATGGATAATTGTTAACTTTATAAAAGTAACACCGTTACAGTTACTTCATAGACAATATATATTTTTAATGACTTCTAAGGTGAGAATTCAATTGAGTCATTCACGAGTGCATTGTCTAATTTTACCATAAAATTAAACTAGTCTATATTATATTATTGTATCTTATCACACAAGATCTAATCCCTTTTATTAATTATCTCTATTTTCTTCTCAACTGAATCAAGTCCCACTACCACTACCACATATCCAAAATTTCATTTAAATTTCCTGAACAAGCCCTACAGTTTCTTCCATTTTTTGAGATCTAAATCTTCGTTCTCATGTTCTCTCAACTATAAATTCCTAAATGCTTCAAAATACCTAAGAAAAAAAGACATACTTGATTCATTTTATTGTTTTTGTGTCATCCAACTTTCCTCCATCTCCGTCTTCAATTAAGAGTGCATTGTCTAAGCTAACACAAACTGTTTGTTTTGGTGTTATTTATTATTAATGGGTATTTGTCCGAAATGACAGGAAAGAACAAAAACAAATGTTTGAATTGCAATCCATTGAATAAATGCAGTTGTATCTTGGAACAAACTTCACATTAATTAAATGTATAATTTCTTAAAATCTAATCGTAAACCCATAGTAAGAAAAGTATTAAATTTTGTTGAAACTAAATACACATATAATAAATCTTGATCTAATTTTTTAAATCCAAATTTTCAATTATCATTTTTTTAAACTTTTAAAAGTTAATGACAATAACAAAAGACAAATATTTGAGGAAAATAGAGAGAAACAGAGAAAATCATAAAAGAGTATAACTTTTTTAATTTGAAAGAAGATGATTTGGAAGTTATGGTGATGCGGGAGATGGAATGTTAAGGAAAGAAAATGTCATTCTATATTAGTGGTATAAACTTTTTATTAGTTTGGAAGAAGATGATTTGGAAGTCACGGTAGTGACTATGGCTGGGAAATGGAGTGTTAAAGAAAGAAAATAATATTCCATGTCAGAGATATATTATACTTTTCAGTAGAATTCTTCAATCCAATGGCTATTTTTAATGGTTCACCGTGAATCATTTAGGTGATGGTTCACCTTAGATACAACCGTATTTTTAATTTTTTACTACCTTTTATCAAAAGTAATTCATCATTTTTTTTTTTTGGTTTTTTCTATCTTTATTAAACAACGAACATCACTTATATTATTCAACTTTACATTGGCTCATGATTTGCTTGAATGGTCCTCTTTTAAACCTAATCCTCTAATTAATGGTAATAACACTAATTTAAAAGACACTGTAATTTTGAGCGTTTAAATATGTTTTTGGTCCCTATAAAATTGTAAATTTTATTTTTAGTCTCTATAAAAACAAATGACATATTTTAGTCCCTACAAAATTATTATACACGTAGTTTTAGTCCCTACTGTTAAACCAATATATATTTTTGAATGATTCTTTTGGAGACATGTTAAGAAAGTTTTAAAAAGTTTCTTAAAAAAATGAACTTAAAATTTGATTTTTTTAAGTCGATATTTTCATTGCTTTTATCATTATTTTTTGAAATTTAAAAAATTTATATTTAATTCATGTCATTCTAAAAAATTATAAAATCTGGTAAATAAATATTTTACAGTATTTTAAACATGTATAAAAAAAATTATTCAAAAATTTAAAAATTGAAGGGTAATTAAACAAATTTTAAAATTTTAAAAAATAACAGGGACTAAAAATGCATGAATTTTTTTTAGAAGGACCATTCATTGAAGGAAAATTTTTCAGGGACTAAAATTAAATGTTGGTTTATTTATAGGGACGAAAAAACTTATTTAACCATAATTTTGATCTAGAATAAATTTGGACACTTCACTCTAAAGGAAGCATATAAATTTCCCGAGATTTTTTATCCCACCTTAGGCACCATGTGCGCTTCTAAATATTCTAAATATATCTCTCTGCTTCCGGAGATGTATCTCCGGACGTACCTTTTTTTACTCAACGTCAAAATTTTTCGGAGCTACATTTACGAAATAAATCTGTATGCATATTTACGGAAGAAAACTGAATACCAGAAAATCAACATTGCAACGATAAATCAACATTCATAAAATAAAATCGGCATTACATTGATGATTTCAACAGAAAATTAAATATTAAATTTCAATAGTCCGGTGGACGCTTGTACATCTCTAAGATTTGCTCGACCGTTCTTCATATTGTCGCTACCAATTCGAGCGGGATTTTCTCTTCAAAACCGAAATACGTTCGCCACATCGCCAAAATATCCTTTTGGTTCTTGAGCTCAAAGTTGCTGTAAACGATGTTCCCTTCGTTGTCAGCTAAAGGTGAACGATACTCGAGTTTCACAACCTTTCGTTTGTCTTCGTAAGGTAGGCGATAGTGGATTTCGTCGAGCGAGGTGTACCCAGTGAGTTTGAACGCCCGCCCTGGTGTTTTGGCGTCGGAGTAGGAGACACTTGCGACATACCAACGAATGTTGATATCATACAATTGAGACTTTTTTGTGTTTGTGTGAAAGACAACATAAGAAACCCTAAATTTATAGAAAACCTAGGTGAATATGTACCAACCATTTTCTGTCAAACTTATTTTTGTATCTATATCCACGAAACGACCCGATATTTATTGGTTCCGGAGGTATCTCGCCGGAACATTCCCTGGAATTGTAAACATAAGAACCTTCCGTAGATACATATCCAGAAGGTGTTGAACAACTTTATCGAATTCAAATGAGTCCAAAAAACATCTCAAACTGTAACTCCATCGTCGAAAGTTATGTACCGGGACACGTAAGTGTTATCATCCAACAATTTCAACAGTTGTTGCATCTCACTTCTATCTCCCCTAATCGCCTTGTTAGTGTGGTACCGAATGTTATACACTTGCCTTATATTTGATACATTGTCGGGTTCCTTCCATTTCAATGTGGCAAGTATATTTTTCGGTTGGACAGGATTCAAGGTCATGTCACTAATACATGTCTTCTCTTCTGGTTTGAGTCGACATACACTAGGACGACCTTGTAACTTTGAGCATAATTCATGGTTATGCAAACCACAAATAACACTAAATTTTTATTTCTTGGTAGCCAACATGTAACCACAAATTTTAAAAGGACATTCACATTTTCTACTACCCGTCGTCTCTTTTAAATTTCCGCAGAGGAGTCTGGTATTTCCCGCTTCTTTCGCACAACAAAGTTACAAAAGAGTTTCTTCTTTCCGAACCATTATCCGATCTTGCTATAACCACACCAAAACCAAGTCTAATTGAAGTCCTACGAATCCATGTGAGCATGTTATCACTATCATCAAACTCTTGCTTGTTATCAAAGTCACCACCGACATCTACCGGCTTTACGACAATCTCTTGAACATTCGGAGAAATATCGTTTGTAGAAACTAATTTTTTTGAGAAATTATCGGGGTGCATCATATTTATTTGTAAACAATAAGAAAAATAAAAAATTTACAAAACTGTTGTAAAAAAATAGGACAGGCATGTTCCAGAGATGTACATTCGGAAGTGTTCATCTTCAACACGTTACGAAGTTGTACATCCGGAAGCAATGTTACTTTCTTTTTACTAAAATTTGATGATTAATGTGAGCAATGTAATGGACAAAGTTGAATCTTTACCTGAAATTCAATCTTCTCTTGCTCCCTTTGATTTGTTACACGAAAAAATTAGAGTTTTGGAGTGAAAAATGATATTGATTATGTATGCTTTATTAGGTTGGTGAAGGTGAGTGTGGAAGAAGAAAAACAACAATGTGGCAGTGATCATGCAGGTTTAAAATATAGCAGAAACTTCCGAAGCTATATCTATGGAAAAGTCGTACGTTAAGATGTTCCGGATATGCATCTATGGAAATTTCCCTGAACTGAATTATTTTGAAGTTTTTCCCAATGTTTACCAGTTTAAAATACTTCCGTAGATGTAGCTCTGTAAAAAACCAAATTTAGGCCCAAAAAATGTGTGTTCGGATATGTATCTTCGAAAGTAGGGGACATAAATAGAATTGTGCTAGATGCCTAGGAGTATCAAGGGGTGGATTAAGAAATTCACGAAATTTAAGGTTAGTCAATCCGCGAAATTGTTTTGGCTAAAATAACTAGAGTATTGGTTTCCTTCCAAGCAAATTTTTGTTCATCTCGAAAATTCTTCATGGTCGGCTCTCTACTGATAATTTGGTGATGTTTAAAGGAATTTTAATGGCTTTCAAATATGGTCTTTGCAATTCTGATGTAGAGAGCATTTTGTAACACCCCATTTCCCCATCGTGAATTAAATAATAACCAGAGTAATTTAAAATATTCAATCAACGTTAAATGGGATGCTACATCATCAACGTTACACAAATTTGCTCAGATATTTAAACTAAAAGATACATAACACGTTAGTTCGGATGAACCGATATCACAATCACCATAATGTTCAACTTCAATTTATTAATGCAACGGAATAAATTAATGCATAGTAATCATCATCTTCAAAAGAACTTAAAACACCAACATCGCAACAAAATCAAAGAGAGTTCATAATCCTCTCAAAAAATTCCAAAAACAAATTATAATATAAAATTTGCAAAACAAGCGTTCATCCCCGATGTTACGTATCAGAACAGAACCTGACTCAATCTACGCAATACTAGACGTCACTCCATACCTCAGCTACTCTATCCTTGTAACCTACGTGTTATCCACGTAGAGGTAACATTCAAACAAAAGGGGTGAGATATCACAATAATATAATTAAATCATATAATGCTGATTATACGACAGATATCTTGTGCAGGTTATCACAATTCAAGCCTCACAAGTTATATAATCATCACCAATTAAAATACACAGCAACATACACAAGCACATTCATTTCATCATGCAATTTATGCAACTTTGCATTATGGGACTTACTCAACTTCATGCATGTGGTACCAATCAGGGCATAAGTCCTCATCATTACGCCAATACGGGCCATCTTACCCCAATACAGGCCATCTTAAGGAACACAAGTCTAGGTCATAAATGCATGCGACAATTGGCATGCAACCACATAAATTGCAATAACATTTTGCCTCACCAATATCACGCCAATACAGGCCATCATCATCTTCATCATACAACACATCGTGCCAAACAATTGCATCAAATCATACAACATTATTACTGTCGCACATTACACAAAATACACACAAACAAGCATAAGTTATATCAAATAATTGACTACTGGTTTCCAATATATTTTTAGAAGATAGAAAATAATTTTAGCTTTTCAACGGTCCAACCGGTTACTCTTTTCAAAACTCAAATTCTCATGCTACTGTTTCTCTTGGTAACCAGATACTCTATTTCAAAAATAAATTTTTGCGCCACTGTTTCATTGGTTAACCAGTTACCATAACTGGGTAACCACTTACTCTGAGTTTAGAGCCAAAAATCTTCTATTTTTTCTCTTACGAAATTTCAACCCTTTCCAAAATCACTTTCCTACACACACTAAAACATGTAAAATCATGAAATCATCAATACACATCATACCCAATAATTCTAACACGAACATCATACCAAATTTATCATTCATAATTAAATTCAACAATCAATTTCACATCAATCTATGCAAAACCTAACATTTCAACATCTACACATACTCACTATTATACCACCTATTAGAAAGTTGGAACTCCGCCCTTACCTTAGCAATTCTCTTCAAAAGTCTCTATATCAATGGAGGTTCCTCTTTAATCGTAGCTCTGCTTCTCTCTGCTTTTACATTCTCTTTAAAATTCTCTAATTTTTTCTATTTTTCTAATTCCCTCTTTTTAGTTAACCTTCACTAATTCATTCATACTAATGAGCTTAAACCAGACACCCCCACTAGTACTCATACAAACACATCATTATGGCCCAACTAACTAAATATTCTACATTCTATTATTAATAATATTATTCAATTATATAATTTAATTGCATAATTACTAATAAATCCATATTTCACCAAACAAATTCATATTAGGGCAATTGAATAATTAAAGAAAATATAACGGGTGTTACACTTTTCATGTAACACCCCAATTCTACCCAAAGCATTTAGGCAAGAAAATGTCAGAGTATTAAAATTTCATACAACACAATTAGGATGTTACACTAAGTAACCAAACAAACACCTTGAAAATAAACGGACATCACCGATGCCAAAAGCATACACACCTGCCAATAACATGATACATAACACACGGAAGATATGAACATATATATATATATATATACGTATAGCTCTCACTCTCTAAGAGGAGTTTTCCAAAATAAAGTGTTTACAATACACAATGGCACGTTATCACATATACATGTTCAAAAGAGTCATATACAAATAAATAACAACAGACTCTCGACTACCCAGTGTTACATATCAGAGCGACCGACAAGACCAACTGGAGAACTACCTCTTCCAAAAGACTCCCAAAGCGGCTAATCTGCAGGATGCCACTCAAGCATCAAATCAGCAGAAGGGTGAGAATATAATTCATAATGAAAAGCATGACAATTATAGTAATGCCAACAAGTATCATCAAGAATCATACAACAAAGTAATCCACTCATTCAACCACAATCAATATATAAGTAATGTGACACATGAATGATAACATAATTATAAAGACAGACAATGATGAATGAGACTCAACTATGCATATGCATGTGGTACCAAATCCGGAGTAAAACTCCTCCTTGTCATTATGACAAATACACCTTTGCCGAGCATTATGCTGGGACTTCTTTCCCTCAGGAAAATACACCTTTGTCGAGCAATAAGCTACGACTAAATGTCATCGAGCATTTAGCCCCCACTGATGACCTCTTGCCACTCGGGCAAATACACCTTTTTACCGAGCATTAAGCCCCCACTGGTAATAATTGCCAATTCAGGCCACCTGTTAATAGCATTCCGCCATTAACGTAATGAAATGTTATGCTGTGCAAATATATGACTCTATTACATGACAACAACATCATCAATAATAACACGGTCACATACTCACGTTACACCGTTTATATTCTATCCAAAAGGATACATCACCAATTAATAACATCGTTATCAATTATATCACACCATAATTACCACACAGGCATTAATAAGCACACAACACACATTCACCGTTAAAACATACTAGCCACATCGGCATAAATGATCGCATAATTGCATCACATCAATTAATATTGGCCATTGGCCCACAAATCCATCAATACATCATCAACAAGTTGTAATAACAACATTTCAACAATGATAATACATCGTTCTCATAACAACAATTACTTGCCATAAGGCCACACATCATGTTAACAACAAACAACCAAACATCGTCACATATCAAGTATGGACATTTATTTATAATTAACACATACGAACATGATCTCATGTTATCGACAACTAATCACATACCTCGTACCAATACGATAACATTCACACAACACATCATCATGATTTATCATGCACTAGTTCACAAAACCATTTATGAAAATCAACCGACCACTACTACATCCTACATCATCATATAGAGCATGGAAATAGCTTCCGAACGTTTCAAACAACACATAAAACGAACACCCGAGTTAAAAGATAGGACCTTTAAAAGTTTGGAAAACATAAACATACTTCATAAGTTAACCCTACATAGTTCTATCACTAAATCCTAATAAAAATAATAGGAGAACACATCCTATGAATCATTTAATTAGATCATAGTATAGTTCATTGCGTTAGCTTTCCAACGCTTCGAACGACGATAAAATCGGAGTTACGGTTCAAGAGTTACGAAGTTTCAAAGTTTTGAAAAAACAGAAAAAGCTGTTGTCCGCTTCAGCTCCACTCAGCGGACCTTCGCAGAGAATTTTCTGCAACAGAACCTCCGCTCAGCGGACCCACCTCCTCTCAGCGGACCTGCATAAACCCAGAAAAAACCAGAACGAACCAGAACAGTTTTAACCCTCTTATACCCACCAAAACCACTCCAAAACATCATTATAACACCAATACAACACATACAAACCATAGAAACAACCTAACATCAATCTTTTCATGGTTGATTCATCAATCTATCTCAAAACCTAACATTTTATCCAAACTCAATCAAGCCATAGAAATGGAAAAGAAAGCATGATCAATGAAGGTATCTATCATCATACTACACATACACACCACAAAATCATGTTTATAACTTATAAACTCACAAAACTCACAATTCACCATTGTTGGTCAAGCATAGAAATAAACAAGAACAAGAACAAGAACAAGAACAAGAACAAGACTATAAGAATCATACATCCAAGATAAATTAGATTCACCCCCTTACCTGACTATAGCGACGATCGGAACTCGATTCGGTTGAGAATCCTCCACTTTCTCTTGTTTTTCCTCTTTGCTCTTCTTCTTCCTCTCTTCTCTTCTTTCTTTCCTTTTTCTTTCCATCCTCTTTCCTTTCTCACAAATATCTCCTTCTTATAAGGAAAATATTTATCCCGCAGAAATGACCAAAATGCCCCTACGCTCAAATATCGTTCAAACGCCCCCCAAAACGCGGAATATTACCTTAATGATATTTCTAGTACCAAAAATATGAAAACCTTCAATTAAAGATTAGTCCGCCATCCCGAACTAATACCGACTGAAACGACTCCAAAAACGGTAAAATTCCAATAAACGTCACAAACGTCACAAACGTCCAAATTAAGCATATACTTATTTTTCCGAGCGTTACAACTCTCCCCCACTTAGAAGATTTCCGTCCTTGGAAATATCCCAAACGTAAACAAACTTGGATACGCTCTTGTATCCGACTAACCAACTACCAAGCCACGAAAGCAACGACACAATCAGCGCCAAACAACGAACCACTCTAGCTAAAAGCAAAACAACCAAAACACAACAATGACAACGAGATGCAATGCCCATACAATGCACTCATCCACTAACACCAAAACACAAGAAATAACCAAGACACAGACAACAACCCGGTCGCACAACATCCAAACATTCATGCCAAGACATAGCAGTCAAACATGTAACCAAAACATCTGGTGGTCTTATCATTCCTACCACATCCACTGTCCATAATTTGAACTCTAACAATTCATACACATACGAACCGCGTCATTTCACGCTTCCGATGCGCACTCTGATTTCCCACAACAAACTGATTTACCAATTACATATCCAACTTCCAGCCCTTTCTAGTATTCACCAGAAACTCATTGTTCTCTTTTAGCATACTCAACCTCTTAATCTGCTGTGTCAGCTTGCACACCAGACAAAATTCTTTGTATTATCCAATCAAAGGCAAAAAGCTAATCCAAACACATCCTTGTTTCACAACACAAGCCCTCATAGATCCTTAAGTGACCAAACCGTCCTCTCAGTCTGACCATCCGTTTGAGGATGATACGCCAAACTCAAACGCAATTTCGTACCCAAAGTACTTTGCGAACCTTCTCAAATCTTGATATCTCTTAGTAGCATCAGGATGAATACTCAAATTACTATGACGCACTTCATCCAAAGTCCTCTTTTCAAATCCGAACATTAGGAATACAAACTTGATCATGACATCCCTTGACATTGCTCTTATCAATCCGAAGATCACCATCTTTATCTTTGACTAATAAATGTCATCTTATCAACCCATTCAAATCTGATTTCCGACCTTTTCTAATCTCATCAAGAATACCATAAGTAAGCTCCCACGTATAAAGCTCAACACCTGAAGAAGTCGCTTTACGAACCAAACTCAAATCTCACAACTGTTTCAACAATCACAATACTCGAATCATCGACATAGACGTATGCAATGGTTTCTCATATTCAACTCGTTCTGATCAAACGTATACTTCAAACTCTTGTAGTCACTTACACACACAAATCTCGATCCGAATAATTAGTGCCTTCAAATTTCCCAAACAGAAATAACAACTGCCAACTCTAAATCTTGTGACAGATAAATCCTTTCAAAAATCTTAACTTGCATAAAAGCATAAACCTCCACTTACCCCTTGAACATTCACTTCACCCAACCAAAAACTCACACAAGGAAACTTAGCAAACAACTTCTTCTTCCCAACACGGACAAAACAATTCTCAAGTACTTAGCATGATCATCTTCACACTGATGATACCTATACCTCAAATCAAACTTGCAAAACAAACAAGCTCAAACCAACTTGATCCATCAAAATATCAATCCTCGAAAGTGGATACTTTTCCTTAATTGTCACTTTTCTCAATTGTCTAAAATCGACACAAAGCCTCATAGGACCTTCCTTCTTAACCAACAAAACGCGTGCACCCTACGGCGACACACTCGAACGAACAAACCCCTTCTCAAGAAAATCCTTAAGTTGACTCCTCAACTCTTTCAACTCAGAAGTTGGCATTCGATACGGAACCCTCGACACAACAATAGTTCTAGGAACTAAATCCATCAAAACAGAACTCCAAGACAGAATTCCTCTTTTCGACGATGAATCACTTAAACCTTCAAGAAACACTTATACGAATGCACAACTATCCGCAATTCCCACAATTGCTCTTTCTCAAGAACATCTAAAATCGTCGACAACATAAACAACATCATACCACCTTGCACAGACTCATTCACTTCCAATATTATCAAACTAGCCAGATAAGTCTATCACGTCCAATACGATCCCGTCTACTATCAACAAGAGATTAAGGGTGATCAAGTCCTCAATTTGTCAATAGGTAGCCAATAATCATAATAGAGTATAAACTATCAGTACTAACATTAATAATATTCTTTTCCAACTTTTGCTCATAGCACAGAAGCACTATGATTCCATAATTCACAAATCTCTCAAGATCATCTGAACCAGCTAACACCGACGTCCGGTAGCTACGTACCAAAACACTTCTAACAAATCCCAAGAATAAAATTCCCGAGATCCTACTCAACTCTTCATACTCCTAATTCTCACTCGAGTCCCAAAACGTTTCCAACAACGTCAATAACTCCTACAACAAAGTCTACCACAATACTTTCCTTAATCATTGATCCAACAACGACACTTCACACAAGGCTACTCAAACAACAACTTCATAGTCCATCAGTAGCGTTAGAGCATCACAACTTTCTAAATTCCATTCTTTAGAAATAACCAAAATATACTCCGAGACACTCCAACTTGATTAACAACCGAAGTCTTAAGTCCAAGTCGCCTTCACTTCAGAAAACAACAAATTCCAACAACACTAGTACTGCTGCCCTCAGTAGCATACTAACATCTTGCAACTGAAACATATCCGAGAAGTATATCTTCTCCCCCACTTAGCTTCAAACCACTCCTGCATACAACCGACTAGAGGCACAACAAGTACTGAAAGTGCTCCACACACTTATCACGTACTGAGGAATTAAACAACATTAGACAACACTGGCCGGACAGACCGACCTGCTCTGATACCACTAATGTAACACCCCAATTCTACCCAAAGCATTTAGGCAAGAAAATATCAGAGTATTAAAATTTCATACAACACAATTAGGATGTTACACTAAGTAGCCAAACAAACACCTTGAAAATAAACGGATATCACCGATGCCAAAAGCATACACACCTGCCAATAACATGATACATAACACACGAAGATATGAACATATATATACGTATAGCTCTCACTCTCTAAGAGGAGTTTTCCAAAATAAAGTGTTTACAATACACAATGGCACGTTATCACATATACATGTTCAAAAGAGTCATATACAAATAAATAACAACAGACTCCCGACTACCCAGTGTTACATATCAGAGCGACCGACAAGACCAACTGGAGAACTACCTCTTCCAAAAGACTCCCAAAGCGGCTAATCTGCAGGATGCCACTCAAGCATCAAATCAGCAGAAGGGTGAGAATATAATTCATAATGAAAAGCATGACAATTATAGTAATGCCAACAAGTATCATCAAGAATCATACAACAAAGTAATCCACTCATTTAACCACAATCAATATATAAGTAATGTGACACATGAATGATAACATAATTATAAAGACAGACAATGATGAATGAGACTCAACTATGCATATGCATGTGGTACCAAATCCGGAGTAAAACTCCTCCTTGTCATTATGACAAATACACCTTTGCCGAGCATTATACTGGGACTTCTTTCCCTCAGGAAAATACACCTTTGTCGAGCAATAAGCTACGACTAAATGTCATCGAGCATTTAGCCCCCACTGATGACCTCTTGCCACTCGGGCAAATACACCTTTTTACCGAGCATTAAGCCCCCACTGGTAATAATTGCCAATTCAGGCCACCTGTTAATAGCATTCCGCCATTAACGTAATGAAATGTTATGCTGTGCAAATATATGACTCTATTACATGACAACAACATCATCAACAATATAACACGGTCACATACTCACGTTACACCGTTTATATTCTATCCAAAAGGATACATCACCAATTAATAACATCGTTATCAATTATATCACACCATAATTACCACACAGGCATTAATAAGCACACAACACACGTTCACCGTTAAAACATACTAGTCACATCGGCATAAATGATCGCATAATTGCATCACATCAATTAATATTGGCCATTGGCCCACAACTCCATCAATACATCATCAACAAGTTGTAATAACTACATTTCAACAATGATAATACATCGTTCTCATAACAACAATTACTTGCCATAAGGCCACACATCATGTTAACAACAAACAACCAAACATCGTCACATATCAAGTATGGACATTCATTAATAATTAACACATACGAACATGATCTTATGTTATCGACAACTAATCACATACCTCGTACCAATACGATAACATTCACACAACACATCATCATGATTTATCATGCACTAGTTCACAAAACCATTTATGAAAATCAAACGACCACTACTACATCCTACATCATCATATAGAGCATGGAAATAGCTTCCGAACGTTTCAAACAACACATAAAACGAACACCCAAGTTAAAAGATACGACCTTTCAAAGTTTGGAAAACATAAACATACTTCATAAGTTAACCCTACATAGTTCTATCACTAAATCCTAATAAAAATAATAGGAGAACACATCCTATGAATCATTTAATTAGATCATAGTATAGTTCATTGCGTTAGCTTTCCAACGCTTCGAACGGCGACAAAATCGGAGTTACGGGTCAAGAGTTACGAAGTTTCAAAGTTTTTGAAAAACAGAAAAAGCTGTTGTCCGCTTCAGCTCCGCTCAGCGGACCTTCGCAGAGAATTTTCTGCAACAGAACCTCCGCTCAGCGGACCCACCTCCGCTCAGCGGACCTGCGTAAACCCAGAAAAAACCAGAACGAACCTGAACAGTTTTAACCCTCTTATACCCACCAAAACCACTCCAAAACATCATTATAACACCAATACAACACATACAAACCATAGAAACAACCTAACATCAATCTTTTCATGGTTGATTCATCAATCTATCTCAAAACCTAACATTTTATCCAAACTCAATCAAGCCATAGAAATGGAAAAGAAAGCATGATCAATGAAGGTATCTATCATCATACTACACATACACACCACAAAATCATGTTTATAACTTATAAACTCACAAAACTCACAATTCACCATTGTTGGTCAAGCATAGAAATAAACAAGAACAAGAACAAGAACAAGAACAAGACTATAAGAATCATACATCCAAGATAAATTAGATTCACCCCCTTACCTGACTATAGCGACGATCGGAACTCGATTCGGTTGAGAATCCTCCACTTTCTCTTGTTTTTCCTCTTTGCTCTTCTTCTTCCTCTCTTCTCTTCTTTCTTTCCTTTTTCTTTCCATCCTCTTTCCTTTCTCACAAATATCTCCTTCTTATAAGGAAAATATTTATCCCGCGGAAATGACCAAAATGCCCCTACGCTCAAATATCGTTCAAACGCCCCCAAAACGCGGAATATTACCTTAATGATATTTCTAGTACCAAAAATATGAAAACCTTCAATTAAAGATTAGTCCGCCATCCCGAACTAATACCGACTGAAACGACTCCAAAAACGGTAAAATTTCAATAAACGTCACAAACGTCCAAATTAAGCATATACTTATTTTTCCGAGCGTTACATTTCACATCTCTTTTTTTAATGTAGATATGTCAATGGTCTATGGAAGTTTCTCAAAAATGAATCAAGCATTATTGTGCATGTGATGTATCTTGAGGATTGGTTCTAGCTTTGTAGGCACAGAAGATCTGATCAGGCTTCTCTGGTGCTAAAAGTTGCAGAAACATCATCAAGTATAACAACAGAAAGATTAGCATATTGGAGTCCATTAATATCACTTTGTGTTGATTATTGTTGATGTGTTGTTTGGATGAGAATACTTAATATGTTGGTATTGTTTGAGTAATATGTATGTTGTTGTTAGGTGATAATATACTTCCTCTTATTTCCCCTGCTAATTATTAAAGTGTATTATCACCCCTTTGCTTTAATATTGTCCACCATGGATAACTTGCAGATACTCAAGAGTAGCATTGGCTGAAGTAAGTGGAAGATAGCTCTTGGAGTGACATCCATTAGTTTTTTCGTTTTATTAGTGGGGTCTTGCTATGATCATGTAACATCGGGTTAGGAACATTTGCTTTCATTTGCATGGCTTTGTTTTGTTGAAGTTTACTAATTATATTTTGTTGAGATCTCAAAGTGTTGAGAGTTGGATAATACACCTCCTTTTTCTTATATTATGAACATTGAAATTTATGAAACTAAATGCTATAAGTGTTATATGGTTTTTTATTGCTTTAATTATGATTCTGCTGCGATGATACTAGATCAGTTGGATGTCGTGTAAACATCTCAAGTATAGATCACATGAATTAATGTCGTGTAGATATCCTAATTGAAAATGTATTAATTAAAATGTTTTGTTCTAACCCGTGTTACAGAGCAGACCATGTTTGTTGTATGTGACACCCTAAATAGTTGTATTTTGTTAATTAAACTCTTTGATAATTATGTGTGGGGTTTAGGGTGTTACATTTAGAGCTGTCAAAATGGGCTAGCCCATATAGGCCGGCCCGCCAGGCCCGAAAAATCATAGGGCTTGGGCCTTAAAATTAGAGCCCATATTTTTTAGGGCCTTTTTAGCCCAGCCCTGAAAAGCCCGCTACCCATTAGGGCTAGCCCATATGGACCGTGGGTAGCCCATCAGGCTCGCATAATTATAAATTTTAAAAAAATATTAATATTTATACTATCTTACTCCAAAATAGCATATTGATTTTGCTCACTTCACTAAATTTTATCTCTATTTTATTCAATCTGTCTCTTTTAAATATTACACATTAATATAATCAACATTTTTTATCATATTATATTAGTTTTTCTCTTATAATAAACATTCAAGTATTATTTTATACAATTTAGATATATATTGTATTTAGAAACACATTATAGTATTTATAAGAGATAATATAGTACTTAAAAATGTATTATGTTTAAAATAACATAATTTTTAATTTTATTTATAATAAATATTATGGAGTTTTTATTTTAATTTTTTTAAATAAAAAAGCCCATTTAGGGCCGGGTAGCCCGAAGCCCATCAAGGGCCGGGCTCGAGTAGTAAATCTCGAGCCCATATTATACAGGGCCATTTTGGCCCAGCCCTAAAAAGCCCAGGGTCCGTTAGGGCCGGCCTGTTTAGGACCGCGTAGCCCATATTGACAGCTCTAGTTACATTATATGAAAACACGTTATTCCCTAGCAAATAATGACCTTCAGTCCAATACTTGGAAAACAGATCACCATATCTACCTTCCACCCCATTATCGACATCACAAATTTAGTGCGAGCTTCTGAGTTGATGGGGGCTACTAGGAAAAATCGATCCTCCAAAGATGAGAGCTCTGGAAGAAGTTAGAAGCCATGAACGATCGGATTGAAGCGGAGTAATCTTTTACCCCTATCCAGGGACACTGACTCATAGAGACATTTAAAAAGGTGAAGAAAAGGAATATACAAGGTTTTCAACAGATGTCCAACATGATGGCTGGAGTTGTGAGGGAGCCATGGCCAGATGGTTCAATACCTCTACCTCAAAAACAGTCAAAGGAAGACGAATGCCCACAGTAGAGAAAGTACATTCCTCAAAAGGAATGAAGCAAGCGTCATACTTGTCACATAAACTTTCATTATCAAAAGCGCTCATGATTCCCTAGCCAAAAGATATACAAACTCATGTTGAAACGCCGTCAAAATCGAATGGTTTGGCAAAAATCACTACAACGCGGAAGGGCTACTAAAGCGCTTTTTTGGGCTACTAAAGCGCTTTAAAGCGCTGCCAAAGCCAGCGCTGCCGTAGGTAACGACAGCGCTTTTGAAACTCCAAAAGCGCTCTCGTAGCCCATCCTATAGCAGCGCTTTTTCCATAAAAGCGCTCTTGTATTCCCCCTATAGCAGCGCTTTTTCCATAAAAGCGCTCTGGTAGCCATCCTATAGCAGCGCTTTTTCCAGAAAAGGGCTCTTGTAGGTTCCCCTATAAGAGCGCTTTTATCCAGAAAGCGCTTTCGTTGGTGTTTTTAATAAACCAATTATTTTATAATTTCTAATATTTTGACATTTCTCAAATTCTCACTAATATTTTGAGAAATCCAATTATTATTTGAAACAAATAAAAATTTTAAAAAAATACATTTAATATGAAACATTTTATGAATTAGTATTGCATATATTTATTATCAAAATACAAATAAAACATCACTAATTTTATAAGTGCTCTAGAAGCTAAGTTTACAATCAAATTCTCAAAACACAAAATACAATACAAATATATATATATATATATATATATATATATATATATATATATATATATATATATATATATATTGATTTGCTCCCTAAGAAAACTAGTTCTCTCCAACCGAACGTGACTCCTCGATGGCCATAATTGACTTTCCAACAATGCACAAATCAACTTCTAAAGCTTTCAGGGCATCATCCTCAGATCATTCTTCTCTCTTTTTGCGAAGGCTTTAATCGGGCTGTGGAATAGAAAGTGTTGGAGCTAAAGGTGGAGAACCTTTGCCTTGCAATTGTGAAAAGAAAAACAAACTATTTGTTTAGTACACGCTTAATCCAACTGATCTATCCAGAGACAACATGAAAAAAAAAAAAATGATTGCTCAATCAGTCCCCCCCCCCCCCCCCCCCCCCCCAAAGCGGCATTTTACCAGAAACACATGATAAAAGGTTCAGTTCGCCATCTTTGAAGAGTATCACCCTGCATTGCAAGGAAAATAAAACATTTTCAATAAACAAGTTTCAAATAACTATTACATCATTACATCAAAATATAAGTTATTTCCTTTCTTGGATACTTTAGTATTCTTAAAGTATATGAAAATCTTATCATATATTGATCGTAGCTTCTAATTTAGACCAGTTAGCTACTTAGCACATGTGGCATATTCTTAGAAAAACATGTGGCATACTTCTAATTCCAAAACTTGTGGCATATTCTTAGACCAGTTAGCTACTTAGCACATGTGGCAAGAGTTTCCTAGTGCCTACACTTTTAAATTTCTAATCACTATTTAGGTCATATCACTATTGAATGGCCAGGACGGGCAGTATAGAGCATGAATATGTGAAAGTGCTAGAATATGTGAAACTACATTGATATTTTAAAATAGTCCTTGACATTGATAATGACAAATCTACAATGACTAATTTGATTGAGAATATTCAAATTTAGAGATGATTTCACAAACTAGCCTACAATTTCACAAACTACATAAGCAATTCGATCTATTCGATTCCATTTTCACAAACCTTTTCCTTCTTGTATGGCTTTCTCTAAGGCCTCGAGCTGAACCAATCTATCCTCCATAACCTGCAAAAACCATTAAAAAAGGCCAAACACTAAAACAATATGTTCAACAAAAAATATAACCAACGAAACACAAATCAGAAACCAACCAACCGGGGTTTTGTTAACTGCAAATAGAATCTGTCCTAACTCAGATTTTAATTCCGAAAAGAATTCCTCTTTTAATCTGCATAACAAAACACTCCATCACAATAGAATACAAGTACAATACAAATCACATTCACTCAGAAAAGTACTACGATACGAACCGAGGTCTCATTCTGGCAATCTCAAATTCAATATCCTGAGCTTCATTGTCAAGTAAGTATTCAATCAGCTCTTTTGGAGTTTCAGGAACTTTACGTGACTGAGCAAATAAAAAAATAACAAACTTCAGTTACTAAATAATATATAAATTATCACTTTTCAGATTCCTTATATCAAAAAAGGCCAAACACTAAAACAATTGAGTAAGAACCATTATACCGAAACAACAAATTATGAGAAGCAAAAAGCTGAGCCAACATCACAAAAACCCTAAAAAAAATTTCAAACATCATCATCATCCAAATACACAAAACCTTCAGAAATCGTTTGAAGAAAAACAGAAAGAACATTGTTCATCATATTCATCAAGCATCAAACCTAGAAAAAACCCAGAAATTGTTGAAAGGGAAGAAAAGAGACTCAACGAACAAAAAACCAGAAAGATCTCACCGTAAAATCATCATCATCTGCTTCTGAAATTGCGTCACCATCACCAAAACCCAACAACATCATCTCCATGAAATCAGAGAAAGCTTCGAATCAGATAGAAGAAGAGGACGAACGGAGATTCACGTCAGACAAAGAGAACGAAATCGAAAGAGGGTTTGAGTCACCAGTGATTGATCGGAGAAGAAGAGGAAGACAATCAAAGGAAGAGAGAAGCCTCCACAGTTTTGTTGAAGATGAAGGGCGTCGTTCTTGTGTTGAGGAGGAATAGAAAAGAACGTGTTTTGACCAACACAAACCCTAATCCCTTTTCCTATTTATTCTTATTTTTATTATTATTTTTTTTATTCTGTTAGTTAATTAATTTTATTTTAAAAATTTTAATTTTAAATTAGCTACGAGAGCGCTTTTCAAAAGCGCCTTTGTAACCAGCCTATACCAGCGCTTTTATAAAAGCGCTTTCTTAAGGTAGCCTATTGCAGCGCTTTTCAAAAGCGCTTTCATAGGATCACCTATACCAGCGCTTTTTTCCCTTGTTTTTTAGTTTTGTTTTTAGCGAAACCTATAGCAGCGCTTTTTCCTAAAAGCGCTTTCGTAGCTGTGCTGCTAAAAGCCAAATTTGGCGTAGTGAATAGAAGTAGTAGAATAAGCATGATCCATCCAAGAAGATTGGATATCCTTTCGAGAGTTACTAATACTCTTATGCAATTTCTCATTCATAATGCACTAACTTTGCAATTACAGGAAATAAAATATAGGAGGAGAAAAACAATTAACATATTAGACTGGGGGAAAATGATACTCAAGAAAGGGAGAGAATAATTTATCTCCCAAAAGAAAACTATGTTCTAGAAGGCAAAAAGACTTAGCTGAAAGCGTCTAAATCTTTCACACGCAACACCCAAGAATTTAGATTCTCTAGAACTGTAATGATGATATATTTGAAAAGATGTTCGAAATATGGTGCATTAAATTCATGATTACCTTAATAAATGAAGCGATCCTCATTCATCAGTTCAAAAAATCCAGATAATGGTCTTCATCTAGAGTCATGATATCAAGCCCATTCTTACATAAGCCTCGACAAAGGCTCGGGGGGAAATTATTATAGGTTGACCAAAAGAACCCCGAGCGATTTAACGTGACCATGTTAATCTCGACTCCCAATTTAATCATGGTTCCACTTCATCTAGAATCCTTATAATCAATGGAGATAATTACTTTTATGATCCCAAGAGATCTCAACCGTGACGCACATCCAACGACCATCCGCAAAGAATGACGAGCAAATAAATAGTTCGTTATTTACCTCTTTCTATATACATATAGTAGGCGCTAAATCAAGGTAAAAAGTTTCAAATACAATTTCATTCACTATTCTTCTCCATATCCGTTATAGTGCTTACTTTGCAGGTATTCCTATTCTATCGCACCAGAGACTTCTATCCATCATCACCTCCGTCTAAACTTCTCATTTCTGGTTCCAATATATATATATATATATATATATATATATATATATATATATATATATATATATATATATATATATATATATATATATATATATATATATATATTTCTTTATCATGGTGATTGGATACTTATCTATATATTTTTTAACATGATTATATCATATGTATCGATGCAGTGCTCATATAGCTATATATTTTTAGGCATGACAACACAACCCATACCCGCTGGTATTCATCCAAACTCGCCTCAAATTTCATGGAAAAACACGCTTTGATTGAATTTGAGTTTGTGTTTGGATTTTTCCTGATTAAAATATGATGATGGTTCAAGTAACTGAGACACTAGTATCCACATTAAAATTGAATTTGAATTTGGAGAGGTAAATCAAAAGTTTTTTAAGGGTAAAAAAGGAATTCATACCTTCAATGTAATCTTCAATGTAATGACTAGTTGTGATTTTGATGTGTTTCACATTCATATCTATTGGATGGGAGGATTCATGACACACATGTTTTTCTTTATGGTAGTGAAAGGCCTAATAGCATAAATTTATTGTGATAGGTTAGACAATAATTTTTCAACAAATATTTTTTATTAATATAACTAAATTTTAAATTACAATACAATTATTTCATGTATTTTGTTAAATTTTACTACAAACTTTATATATAATTTTTAATATATTTTGGACTTAGGTTGAACTTTACATATATAGTTAAAATATTTTGTATAAGTTTATTAATACGTTTAATTTATTGAATAAAAATTAATTTTATAATATTATATAAAAGATAATAAATCTATTAATTTCTTAATTAAAAATATTGTTTTATTTCATTTTGCATTTATCAACAACTAATGTAATGGTAATAATTTATAAATACCCAAATTAATTTATAAGGCTACCAAGGATCAACAACCATTATCATCAACTATAAATTAACATTCATCATCTGCTAGCTTATTGCTACATTTACCAAACATAATCTTAAAGGTAAATATCGTAAGAAATTAATAAATAGAATATAAAAAATAAACTAATTGAACCAACCACAATTTAATCTAGATTCAATCTAGTTCATTGAAAATTCAATACAATATGTATCAAACCACCAGTTATCGAACTGATTGATTCCAAATACAACCGATTAATCCAATTCAATATCTTTGAAGTTGCAATAGAGAAACAAGGATAAAATAAACCTAGTTCAATGAAATCATTACAATAACTATACATAGCAAATAGCCATAAGCAGGATTGGTTACTTATAAAACAATTTAGCTAGCACTCCTCTCCTATAAAAAAAAACAAAAATCAATTTAAACAAACTATATATTATAAAAAAATTATAAAAATTTTCCTTTAGTGGTGATAATTACTTACCTAAATATCTTGGAGTGGTGTTGACAATGAATCCCAAAACTAGAAGAGAAAAATACAAAATTGCCATGCTTTTAAACATTGAGAAACCCTTATTCTTCTTCTTGATAAAAACATTTGTTAAAACCATCTTCGATTGCAACGAAGCCTTTAGCAACTCAACACACTATATGGATTTAAAAAAAAATAAACATCACCAAATAAAAATAAGCATAAAAAAAATTCATAAAAATATAGATAGGTCAAATTAATCTTACCTCATTCCTACCAAACTCAACCACAATTTCTTGCAAGGTATCAATATTTTTGATATTGAATTTGTTGAGTAGGGTGATGATAGATATTGGTGAGATGGGTTGAATCACTAAATCATCCATCAACATGAAAGTTGCATTTTGATCTTTCATTGCAACGACACCACTTGTTTCTTGATGGATCATTTGTGTCAAGCATAGACAACAACATGGGATTGCGTTAACATCACATGATAATGTAACATCGTAAGGGCAACCATTTTGGCACGTGAAAAACGAAGTTTGTATGTTATTGTTTGGTGTTGTTGAGTTGAGGAGGACATGATTATGATTGATGTTTTGGAGAGTAGTAGTTGAACTAGTGTGGTATAGATTTTCTAAGCAACCCAACAAATGCATGTTGTTGTTGCTCATGAGTTTTGCTGTAGTACCGAAAGACAAGCGAAACATGTTTAAGAGGGAATCTATGGCAGGCTTTGATGCTTCTGCAAATACAACTTTGTTTTTCTTTGTGTCGACAAGAAGCTTAAGGGTCACTTTAGTGGAAGTAGTAGAAGAAGAAGCCATTTTGAAATTGAAAGGTGCTAGTGTATATTCAGAGTATTAAGAGAGGCTATTCACTTATAGGCAAGCAGATTCATGAGATTACAAGTAAATGCAAATAAGGGCAGATACATAGAAAATGGTAAAAGTATCTTTGTATTTATTACTAAGAAATTGGGAAGTTCCATGGCCAAAGCATTAAATCCTACTTTTGATTTCTTTGTCTAAAATGAAATTAATCCATTCCTGTGGTAAACCCCCTACCCGTCTCAAATTGGACCCAAAAAATCTATTTTGATTGAGTTTGAGTTAGCTTAGCTTTGAGTTTTTTTCGATTATAGGAAAAATGGGGTGGATAAGATAATAAGAATATTATATACACCTCGAGTCTATTCTGTTTATTTTATTATATATTTTATTATTTAGTTTTGATAATTTAGAATAAATTTATGATCAATGTCTTTATAATTTGATTTGTATTTATTATTTAAAACATTTGAAATATATGTATATAATTTTTTGAAATTATTTGTAATGTAATTTAATTTTGAAAAAAACAAATATTTATATTAATTATTTTTTTTACTAAATAGATGGTGACGGGTTAAAGATATCACTCAATCTGAATCAATTTGGAACGAATTTGACTTGTCCATGATCCACGTTTTCATGCTTAGCCAACTTTAGTTACACAAGTTTGGAGTAAATTGTCATATATTAAGGCTTTATACTGGAAAAAATAAAAATATAAAATAAATTAACCATGTCTCTAATCTTATTAATATTTTAATTTGGTTTATATATCCATTCAAATATTTTTCTATTAGTCAATGTAATTTAAAAATGTAAACAATGAACCAAGGAAGATTGATTTAGTTGGTAAGGAGTTGACTCACACATGGAGGGGCTATTGGTTCAACTCCCACCTTCAATGTGAGGATCTCTTTGGTGGGTGATCTGTAAGTACCTCTATAAGTGCTCTTCGAGCCTTGAAGCCTTGGAATTTCAACAGTAGTGGAAAGTGACACGCCTAATCATGAGTTCGAATCTTAGCACCAACAAGTTTGGTTTTTTATTTGTTTAAAGACATTTTTTTACCACTGTTGAAATTTCAACTGTGGTGAAAAATGGCACCGACGATTGGGATTTCAACCGCAGTGAAAATTGACATCTTTCTATTTTTTATTTATTTATAAATTAAAAATAAATTACATTTCTCTACGATTGGGAATTTCAACCGTAGTGAAAAATCACAACATTTTTTTTCAAGATATATAACGCTCTACATTCACACTTTTGCTATAGACAAACTTAGACGAACTTCATCTTCTGCCTTCAAACTTCATCTTTCATTTACGAAATTCTATTTCTCCACTAAACCAAACTCGAAAACATCATTTCTTTCACTAACGAGTTTTAGAACTCCATCATCACATCTCCAACTTGATCGAGGTGAGGAAAATATGGATTCTACTTACCAATGCTAGTTGTCGTTGTTGTGTCAGGTTGTTAGCCTGTGATTTTCGACACTGCACTAAAATCCACTAAAACTGGTTTGGAAGAGTCTCATGAACAGATCCATAATGTTAAGATCACCCGCTCGTTAGAACATGTCCAAAATCTTGAAAAGGGTTACACAAATCAGCACTTCGACTTGGAGATGTGGTGTAAAAGTGTTGAATTCGACACACTCATCAGATGTTAGGGACTTTGTGTAATTTTTCCAAAGGTTGGTTAAGCTAAGTTTGTCTAAAAAACATTATGGAATTTTACTAGAGATTTCTCGACAAAGGCAGTTGGGAGATTTAAAGGTAGTTATCAGCGTGTGATAGTTTGCAGCAGATCAAAAGTTGAAAACACGTGGAAGCAAACTAAAAGGCAGGAGCCCGTGTAATAGGATAGGTGTCAAACGCATGAGAAGTAACCGTTATCGACAGTTATTTGAAATTAGAATATAAATGCAGCTCATTCATATAATTAAGGTCACAAAATTCACTTATTCTATATAGAACTAAAGTACCCAAACATATAGAGAAACAGTCTGTGAGAAGATGAATGAGTCAGCCTCCTTTCTTTTAATTCTTTAAATTTGAAGCATTTACTTTAATGATATTTATTATGTTTGTTGTTTATTTTCTTCCTCCAAAGCAATTCTTCATTATTTCCATTAGAGTTTATGTCCAGTTTTTCATTCAAACATTCAAGTTCCAATCACATACACTTTTCATGATACTTTTCTACACAAATTGTCTGTAGGATTTTTTTGGAGTTTAATCCATTAAGTGAATTAAAACTTAGGATTAACCATATGGCATGCCAACTCCAATGATGACAGGATTACAAACTAATGCATCATCATATGTAGATAATGCAATGTATATTGTGTCACCTCTTAATCCATACTTAGCGTCAGGATCTATTGTAAGCAATCCTAGTCGAATGGTACAACCACAAGAAGAATTGGGATATATCTATCAGGTTATGCCATGATATGATGAATATACTTACACATTAAATTGACACAGTGTTTAATCTGCTGATTCAATATGCAATTGGACTCAGTTAGAGAGGTTGTTCCACGAACAATTTTTCATGAGTTAATTGAAGATAAGGCTGGAGGAGTTAGCCAGTGTGATACCAAAACTGGCTAAGTCAATAGATGAGTACCTTAATAGATTTAGGATAATAAAGTCGAGGTGCTTCACTCAAGTGCCTGAAGATGAGTTAGTCAAGTTGGATACAAGGGTTAGACTATTCAATTAGGAAGAAGTAAGATACCCGATACTTAAAGGGCATAGTTGAACGTTTGAAAGCCGAGAAGGATAGGTCTAATAAATAACACAAAAAATAAAAACTTGCCTTTGTAGAAATAGATGAAACTGATCAAAGGATCTAACATGGGTTATGAATTTGTCGAAGACAATGAAGTTAATCTGGCAAAGATAAAGTAAGTATTTCCCTATGTGTGTAAGGTCTTAAAGCCTCCCAATAGGAAAAATCCCTTTGAACCAAATAAAAATGACAAGTTTATTTCAAAAACAAACACATATGATGTAACCTAATGTGATGAAATTTTAAACCTGTTAGTTTCTGATGGCCAGATAGTAGTCCCAAAAGGGCTCAAGACACCTCCATTAGAACAAAGAAATAAAAATCATTTTTTTTGTAAGCTTCACAATTTTCTTGGTCATAAAACTTCTCAATATACTATTTTCAAGGATCTGGTGATAAGTGCTTTAAAAGATGAAAGGATAAATTTTGCTGACAAATAGAAGCCTCAGATGGAGATTGACTCGTACCTTTTGAAGGTAGAGGAAGCCTTTTTTGTAGAATTTGTAGAGGTAATGATGGTCGACGTTGTTGAGGACCTCGACATGAAAGTAGACAAAATCACATGCTCGACTATACTAAGCAGATGAAAATGGTCTACCCCAAAGTTGAGGAAGAACTAAATGAAATCCTAAATAGGTGTAAGATCAAAAACTTTGAAGTTATATTTGTTCATGCTGCAGTACAATAATCGATAAAGAGGTTGTCAAAGAGCTGGAGAAGGTTAAGCCATACAGCTACCAACCAAGAAGGGTTGGTAGAGATGACAAGCAAAACAAGTTTGTCTTCGACAAAAGAGAGATCTCTCACAAAACAAATCATAGAAGGACTTGTGTCCTACCCACCAATGTTCCCTTGGGTGACTAGGTCAGACTTGCAAGAAAAACAAACACCGATGAATATAAATGGAAACCGGTCAAAGTTTATATGTAATTCTTTTACCATAATAACTCTCAAGTTTCAAAGAAGTATTCTTATACTTCTAAAAATTACTTGGGCAAAAACCCTATGACTATGACACAATTGAGAAGGCACCAGCGTAAGAAGAAATTTGCCTCCGAGGTTGAAATCTCGAAAAAAAAATGGCAGTGTTCAAGCCATGAATGAAGCCCAAATGGCGAAAAGGCCAATGACAAAACCCAAGGATAAAGAGGCCACACAAGACGAGGACGAAGACATGGCCACATATAACTTTGATTTTGGTTCTAAACCTAAGCTATATTAATTTCTAATATGATCTTTATGTTACCCATTGAGTATAATACTATCATTGAAGTGACTGAAAATGACAGTGGATTGGAAAAGGAATTAGCAACCCACAAGCCTTTGTGTTACTATGAGATAAATGATGGGTGTGTCGATAAAAGACAAGGTTCTGTTTGAAAGGCATAATGTAGTAATGCAACAACACTTGAATCCCATGTTTATAAGTTCCATGGTAAAAAATGGGATAAATAAAGTCTTAGTAGATGGTGTAGCTTGCATTAAAATAATGCCACATTCCTTGGTAAGGAAAATTGGCAAATATGACACTAATTTTTTTTTTTTGACAAAAAATATGACACTAATTTGAAACCCCACAACATGGTTTTATCAAACTATGAAGGAAAGACAAGTAAACCTTTAGGAGTTATACATGTGGACATTGTCATATAGATCACTACCACACCAACCCTATGATTTGATTTGAATAAGAATGTGTGTTTAATTTGAAAACAGCGTAATGTAATAATTTTCGACAATGGTGTAGGAGATATTGAGAAAATAGTTCACAATGTCAAAATCTATTCCTGGTGGTGGTTGGCTATTGGAAACAAACATAGAGTATTGTGTAATTTTCATGAATGAAATCATAGTCCATTAGGCTTTATGTAAAATAGACCTAAGGTTTGTTGGTTTTAGTAGGAAAATTTCTATTCTATAAATGTCTTGAGTATGTTTTGTACTCAAATTTAATATATATATATATATATATATATATATATATATATATATATATATATATATATATATCATTGCTTATAAAAAAAAACAACTACTATAATTGAATCTTAAATGGTTGTTACAATTTGTTACAATTTTTGGCGGGAAGATTACGTAGTGTGATAGGGAAACTTTGGTGTATGTATAAGATTTTGGCGGGAAGATTACGTAGTGTGATAGGGAAGTTGGTTTCAGACAACCAAACGGCTTTTGTCCCAGGAAGATTCATAGCGGATGGAGTTTTAGTTGTTAACGAGGTTTTGAATTTAGCTAAAAGAGAAAAGAGGAGTTGTGTGGTTTTAAAGGTGGATTTCGAAAAGGCATATGATCGCGTAAGTTGGAATTTTTTGAGGCATGTCTTAACTAAAATGGGTTTTGGTACTAAGTGGTTAAGTTGGATGGAGGGTTGTATTTTCACTAGTAGCATGTCCGTTCTCATTAATGGTAGCGTAACAAAGGATTTTAAAGTGGAGAAAGGTCTTCGGCAAGGAGATCCTTTGTCCCCGTTTCTATTCGTGTTGGCAACGGAAGTTTTAACGGCCTTAATGAGAAAGGCTATTGATGTCAGGGATTTCCGTGGGTTCAAGATAAATGATGTGAAGAAGTGAATATGCTTCAATTCACGGATGATACCTTAAGAATGGCGGAGGGAGATACCGCAAATTTGTTGAGTATGAAAAAAATCCTTAGGGGTTTTGAGTTGATGTCGGGTTTGAGGGTTAATTTCAACAAAAGCAACATCTTCGGTATCAATGTTTCCGATTGGTATCTTGAAGCGGCTTCCTCTTTTCTCTTTTGCAAAGTTGGAACGTTCCTGTTCAAGTTTCTTGGTGTTAGAGTGGGTGATAGTCCGAAGAAGTTATATATGTGGAAGGATTTACTTTTATATTTGAAGAGGAGATTAGCCGTTTGGAAAGGAGTTCATCTAAACATAGCGGGTCGTGTGTGTTTGATTAATTCCGTGCTCAACGCAATCCCTATCTATTCTCTTTCTTTTTACAAAGCACCTTCAAAGATCTTAAAAGAAATTCAAGCCATTCAATGTAAATTCTTGTGGAACGGGAGCGAATTTAAAGGCCTATTCATTGGGTTTGTTGGGATATCGTATGCAAAACGCAAGATGAAGGAGGTTTAGGAGTTAAGAATGCGGAAGTTATGAATCTCGCTTTACTAAGTAAGTGGAAGTGGAGAATTCTCGTGGAGGACGATGCGGTTTGGAGTGGTATCCTTAGATCTCGTTACGGGAATGTCAAAAGGAAGATTCTTATTGGTGATTCTTCGGTGGTGGAGAAAATCAACTCAATATGGTGGAGGGATATACTTTTATCCGATAACTATGTTTTCTTGCTGAATTCAAACTTTCCAGGGGCTGTTATATGTGAACTCGGGAACGGTATTAATATCCCGTTTTGGTATAACACTTGGGCCGGTGGTAAGCCGTTAGCGCAAGCTTTCCAGGAGCTGTTTGTTTTATCCCATGACGACAAAATTACTGTTGCTGAGGCTGGTTTCCAGGATGCTGAAGGCTGGCAGTGGAGCGCAGCAGCTATCCTGTGTGACGGCAGCGCAGGGACAACAACGACTTGTGAAGTCAAGACACTCCATCTATTTTGTTTTGATGAAGACAAAGTAATAATCAAATGATCATGGCAAAAGTATGGAAAAAGTCTCAAGTGCATTTAATCAAATCAAGTACTCAAAATTCATCATGTGTGAAAGCTAGCATCAAAGAAATTATATTTCAAATTATATTGATTGAGGTTTAAGCATGCAATTATATTGATAATTTTAGTGCTCAAATTATTCTCCAAAAAAAATCACTTGCATGCATTGGTCATTTGTGTTCAAAATCACTTTCAAATATTTTTTTTAATCATATTTGAACCATGTTAAATCTCTTTTAAATATAATTTTTTATTATGTTTGAACCATGTTAAATAACTTTTAAATATAATATATTGACTTGAATAAATCAATAGATGTTGCATTAGGATGGTTCAAATATTTAGACAATTATTTAAATATTTTAATTTTTTCAAACTTGCAGTTTTTGGTAAATTGTGGCGCTTTTAGCCGCTGTAACAACACAAAAACCGCCACAATTTCAAACGTTCTGAACCAATATTTTTATATTTGAAATTTGAAAAATGCTGCGAACTTGTTAAGTCAAGTGGCCGTTTTAACTGACTTAAGAAGTGCTGTATAAAATTTAAAATTATGTTTTTTTCATGAACCATTGTTATTTTAAACTATTGCAAACCTTCATGAAAATGTCTCAAAATTCACCATGATTCATAAAGGTGTTATGCTCTTATAAATACATTTAATTTCAAATTACAAATCACCTCTTCCATTGCAATTTAACATCATATTTTTTACTCAAATTTTCAAACAAGTATTTTTGTTCTTAATATTTCATAAAGAATTTTCTACATATATGTTCATAACATTCTAGAAAATTCATATCATTCTCATAAACACTTGAGCACTATATTTTCATCATAAATTGCTTGTTTGAAAGAGAAGATCAATTTTAGTGATTGATATATGTTCATCAACATTATTACTCAAATATATTTGGTTATTATTGACTTGCTATCCAGGATTGTTGGAAGCAAGGGTTTTTGATTAGTGAGAGGATTGTTCTCATAATCAATTTAGTAAAACCAAGAGGATTGTTCTTGGTGGTTGAAATCTTGTTGTCCAGGATTGTTGGAAATAAGTGAGTCATTAAGGGAGGATTGTTCTCTTAGTGTACTTAGTGAAAATCCAAGAGGATTGTTCTTGGTGTTTGTGTGGGTCTTGTGTAAGTCACAAACAATAGTAAAATCTCTTTCATGTTGAAAGGGGACTAGAGTACTCTCGGACTGTGAGGGAACCAGTATACATCATTGTGTTCTTTACTTTTCCGCATTTACCGCTTTCACAAATCATAACCAGAAAAGAAAGTAACACATTTCCAAACTCTTGCACCAAACCAGAAAAATAAGAACAACTTGTTTCTAAAACCGGATAAAATTTCAAGGTCCTTTTTCACCCCCTCTTAGGCGCACACTCTTGAACTTACATAACGCAGCTGCACAGTAGTGACTTGACTGACTTTTTATGGTGTGATCTTGTGGGCAGCATCCGACACGCTCTTCCTAGAGAGAACGTAAAGGATTAATTTTCGTGGAGCGCTATATCGGACATAGTTTTCACTGTTAAATCCTGTTATGATTTGTTCAAAGCAAAGTTATCCGGCCCTCCTCTTAGTTCAATCATTGTAAAAGCTGTGAAGCATCTTTGGAAGGTAAAAGCGCCTCCTAAAGTTATCTTTTTTGGATGGAGGATAATTCATAATAGATTAGCTACCAAAGACCAATTGATTAAGAGGGGAATTTTGATGGACGATATTGTTTCGGAATGTGTCTTTTGCTCTACGGAGACGGAAAGCCTTTCTCACCTGCTTGGGGACTGTTTAGTGGTGGAGGCTATTTGGAGAAAGGTTTACGAGTGGATTGGACCCGTTGACGAATTATATTTGGAGGAGTTCGAATGGTTTCTTTTTTATTTCGAGAAGGTGAAGAATCTAGCCAAGAGGTCCTTAGTTGCGGTAATTTGGTTAGCAACGGCTTGTAGTATTTGGAATAGGCGTAATGGAATAATTTTCAAGAATGATTCGTTTAGCTTCACCGAATATATGTCGGAGGTTGTTTTTAATTCTTGGAAATGACTTTATTCTAGATTTAAGTTAGCATGTAATTGTAACTTTCACGTGTGGAATATTCTACCGCTCATTTGTTTTGAGTTGTAGAAATTTTTTGTCTTGTAATCGGTTGGGGTATCCCTTATATCAATTGCCTATTAAAAAAAAACAATTTGTTACAACTGATTTCCTAGGCTTTTGCTGAGATTACTTGTGATGCAAGCTACTTTAGATCACCCTGCTCCTTTTCTATATGTTGCACAAACTTATCTTCAAAGTTTTGTTTATTGTTTTCTTTGTCATTAAACGGATAGACTTAAAGAAAAACATGTTCATTCATTTTGGAAAATCAGTGCGTAGGAAAAGAAGAAAATGTTGGAAAAAAAAGATGGAGAGAACCAAATACATTTTTTATTCTAAAATAAATAAAGTACTATAATTATTAATTGATAAGTAGATTATTATAATCATTAATAATTAAGTAGATTATTCAAAAGTTACCATGGGAGTTGTGTAATGTATGTGCACAGCATGGAGTACTGAACCGCTACTATAAGCTGTAACGCTTTGAATGATTTCTCGGCTGAATGCAATGGCACAGGGATTTTCCACATTTCCAAGATTTTGCTATGTTAATATATTTAATTCTACAACATTTTCTGCCAATATATAAACATAGCCTCTTGCTCCGTTTCTGAAGCATATACAAGGATAGCTTTCAAATATGGCATCTTCTTCATCCACAACCAAAGTTACCCTCAAGCTTCTTATTGACACCAAGAATCAAAAAGTTCTGTTCGCCGAAGCATCTAAGAATGTCATTGATTTTCTCTTCAACTTGCTTCGCATACCTGTTGGCACAGTTGTAAAACTGCTAACCAAGAATGAAATGGTTGGTAGCATTGGAAATCTCTACAACAGTGTTGAAAACATGAGCGAGAATTACATGCAAATAGGGCAAACCAAGGACGTTCTTTTGAATCCAAGAACTCCCTCTGAAATTTCTGGCCTTCTCACTGCAAATGATGCAGACACTAACAACAACGTTGGAGCTGAAGGAACTTTGTTTTACAAATGCCCAAGTAACTGTACTTTTGATGTCACATGTGATAGCACAACTCCTTGCTCTAATTGCAATCGGGCTATGAATAGTCTCACTCGTTATGTTGGAAAGAAGGTGGTTGGTGACAACACTTTGATTCAGAATGGTTTTGTGAAAGATGTTATAACATTCATGGTGATGGATGATTTGGTGATTGAACCAATGTCAACAATATCTAGCATCACATTGCTGAACAAATTCAATATCAAAGAGGTTGGTACCTTGCAGGAGAAGGTTGTTGAAATGGGGATGGATGAGGTAAACTATATCATTTTTATTTTTGTGTTTTTGTGTTTTTTTATTTCTATTGTTATTTATTAAACTTGTATTGTTATTCATTATAATAGGGCATCAAGTTGCTCAAGGCTTCACTGCAATCCAAGATGGTCTTGACAAGTGTTTTCCTCAAGAAAAAGATATGAGGAAATTTTTATATCATAAGTTTTTACTTTGGATTTTAAATGTTTTAAGGGGATATGTCATTTTGGTTTTTATCATTTTATGTTGTAGTTTTTGCTTTCTGTTTCCGCTTGATGCTTTTTGAATGATTAAGTTTGATGTATTGTACTTTTTAATTATTGAGCAATGTGTTCTTGTCACAATCTTTTATTTTCTTTTTATTTAATGTCCAAAAGAAAAAAATTTATTGCCTATCAAAGAGTAAACATGGATTGTTATGCAAGTTAGATGTCTAGAAGGGGAGTTGCTAATCTTAGTTTGAGCCAAAATGGTTCTTGCAGTTGAATGAACCATAGGTGTGGAATAGTCTCATTTCTAGCAAGTCAGATTCAATGCACTATTTGTGACCAGGCCGCCAAAGCCTTGTCCTTAAGTGTGGTCTGCAAGCCCAGGTTTATCATCTTAAAAAGGTCTTCAATTGACTTCGATAATATGATTATCTCAAGTCTATAAGTGATCTCTTTCCAAATATTAGAAAGTTAACATTCAAACATGAAATGGACAAAAGATGATGTATGATTGTTATTCAATTAGGAAAGAGAGGCCAAATTACTCCATCGCTTTTCCAAATTCATATCACAAGGAAGCTTGTTGTGGATCAATCTTTATAAAATGAGGGTCACATATGGTGAAATGAAATCTTGCCAAATAAGTCTTGCATAATCCTAAGATTTACCTGTTTAAACCAGGTAGTTGCGTACCTTTTTCACCGACAGTATATCATTGGTCACATATTTCCATACTATAATATCTTTAAGATTAATTATCTTTGGGAATATAGTTATGAGTAATACATAAAGCAATCTCAA
>NW_026706621.1:0-116694 GCF_029867415.1 Vicia villosa
TTGAAAATGGAAATACAGAGAAACTGAGAGAAAGGACTCTAAAACTTTGATGATGAGCCGACTTCACGTTCTAACATCTTCTTCTGTTTCTTGAGCTGAGCGTTCTCTGACGTGAGCTGATCGATGATCCAGGAAGCAGGAGGGATATGATGAGAAAGTGACGATTGTGTCACTTGTCGATCGAGTACTTCAAGTAACTCATCCTTCCTTCTTAGGATGTTTTGAATCTCAACATTTTCCGTGTTGACAATTCGATACTTGTTCCTCCAAGCATTCCTTTCTTGGCATACTTTGTTTAATGCCGCTTGCAGTTTTTCAACATCGGTGGAGAAAAGGTATATTGGTTCCCTCAGGGGAATGGGTTCCTGATGTTGATATGGCATCCTGAGCTTGAATGCCCTGATGCGTACCCATTGAAGGTAAGGATCCAGGGAGATGCAAAGATGTTTTCCTAACAATCTTCTCCCTTTGCTGTGTACAAGACGCCAGGCTTGGACAATTTCCTTCTTCAGCATGTTGCCATGATCGTCAATGTTCTTGAAGAACAGACCCTCCAATTGGATGTTACTTGGTATATTTTTCATGGGATAGCCGTATTGACGACGGGCTAAAGCTGGATTGTAACTAATTCCTCCCTTAGTTCCAATAAGGGGTATGTTGGGAAAACTTCCGCAACTGAAGATGATCTTGGTTTCGTCGTTGTCAGGACTACACCAATCAATGTCTGTATGAGTGAGAGACATGATTTTCTGTAACCAGTAAAGGCCATCCCTCATGTTCCAGAAAGTGCTAGACTTTGGCAGGTGCGAAACGAACCATTCGTATAACAACGGTACGCAGCATGTGATTAATCCTCCTCGCTGCAGGTTTCTTGAATGCACAGAGTGATAAGCATCCGCAAGCAAGGTTGGAACTGGATTTCCAATTAAGAAGATCTTAATTGCGTTGATGTCGACGAAATCGTTAATGTTAGGGAACAAAAACAATCCGTAGATAAGCAAAGCCAAGACTTCCTCAAAAGCGCTCATATCTTGGATGCTGACGAAGTACCGAGCTTGATCAAACAGGAATTCGGAGGGCAATCCTTGAATTCCTCCTCTACTCACCATATGAGTTCTAATGTCGACTACGTTCAAAGGAGTAGTTGCAACAATGATAATGTCGTCAGGATTCTTTTCCAAACCGGAGTACGGATCTTGCGCGTACACGGGTATTCCAATCAGACGAGAGTACTCCTCTAACGTAGGCATGAGCTGATAATCTGGAAAGGTGAAGCAGTGATACGTTGGATCGTAAAACTGCACCAATGTGGGAAGGATTCCAACCACAATGTTGGTATTGAGCAAAGGCAGAAGTTTTCCGTACTTCTCCTTGAAAGCCTGGGGGTTGACCACCAGTTTTCCGAGCTTTCCCAGTTCCTCGACCTGGGGAATCTTGAAGGTGTATTTCCTAGCTTTCTTTCTTCCGTAATCCATAATGTAGATCCTTAAGTCCTTTCTCCGTTTCTCTCTTTCTCTGAAGTTCAAAACGTTCGTTATTTAGTTTCCTTGAAAAACGACTCGAAAAAGACTCTTTTTGTTTTTAGTTGTTTATTAATGAATGATGCATGAATGCATGAATGCACACACAAGAGTTTTAAACAAACATGGCATTGAAGGGTATAGTGGTCATGAAGTCCAAACGCAATCCCCGCCCCAATGGTAAACTAAGGTTAAGGATTTTTGTACCTGTAGAACGGGTTCTAAGGGTCTCAGAGTTTTTGCTCAACCTTAAAGATACGTTGACTGGTATCTATAAGAGAGTTTTCTCTGAGTGTAGTATCTGCGTGACAATTACTTCCGTAATCACCGCTCTACGTCCTAACAAAAAGGCTTTAAGTGGGGTTAATGTGTTTCTAGGTCCTCCTGGTACAAATCAGTCTCGGAATGCAGTGGCGCAGTTAATCACAACCAGCCAGGCAAATCCCAAGAGTAGACTTGGAAACCAAGATTAGAGGGCCTTCACCGGGAAGACATCCTCCATCCTATCTTATGTTGCACTCAAATCCGGGTATAGGATTTCTCACCACAAGGGGGAATCAAGCCCTTTCCCGATACAGAATAAACAAAGTAAACAAATATATATGCAACAATCACATGATATGACACATAGGTTAGGCAGGACCTCTCTTGTTTGAGGGGGAATTTGGCATCCCTAATTCCTCATTGGGGCTGGACCAGCAACAGGTCAACCATTGGTTTGGATGCAAAACCAAGGTTTTTAACACTTATATCCCCAGCAGAGTCGCCATTTTTCTGTGGTGGTCGTTTTCTTTACCTCCCCGTTTCACTTGGGAGGACGGCACGCTAAACCCTTCACGCGAAATTTGGAAGGAGAATGCGCCCGTGGTGGGATGAATTTTATTTCAGTTCTTCCTACGATATCACACGAACTTTCTTATTGGTCCTACGAGTAGGAAAGGGAAAAAAAGATCTCAACTAAACCCTAGTAGTTTGCTAAGTGTGGGGATTTCACCTAGACTAGAAATTCTGGAGTCCGGGGGGTCGGTTATACATAGGGAAGTGTTTAAACACCCTACATATCTGTAGTACTCTACAGGAACCTTCTCTGTGTCATTGTGATTGTGCTGCTAATGATTATTGGGAAAGTTTCTCCTTTGTGTTAGGAGAGAGAATTGAATTGATTTGAAAAGACAGACAGACAGACGAACTGACTATTTTTGGTATTTTATTAGCTCGCTGAGATTCCTTGTGAACCTCATGCCTACATATCCCTAGTGGAAGTCAGAGCTTAATGTAGTTCGGGGAACTAACTAGGGAAATTACTTGTTTTTGGTGCCTTGCTTAAAGCTCAAGGTTGAAGCTTGGAATTAAATCTCTGTTTACAGTAAAGAGACATGAAATCATCTTTACAGAGAGGTATTAGTACTATTCTACCACAAACATTTAAAAGAGTGACAGAATAACTGAATTCATTTCATTCAAGAGGGGGACCTTACTTGTGTATGTGCAAGTATACTAGTCAAATGCCTCTTAAATGAAAGAAAGATGCTCATCCAAATTAGGGAAAGTTACCACATGTCTGGGTTTTACTGCCAGCTCATGCCTTTCAAAATCCTAAATGGGAGACTTGATTAAAATTGAAATTGAAATGTTTGTTTGTTTGAATGTGGTAGAGTAGTAAAAATATCTCTCTATAGAGATAAGCTATGTCTATCTACTGTATAAAAGATTTGACTTTAGCTGGCTTGTATGAGGCCCAAGCTTGAGGCTTTTTGATTGATTTTATTGACTTATTGAAATAATAACTCCACTGGGGAGAATTTAAACTAAGGAGTTTTTGGTGTTCTGTACAAAGCCCAGAATTGAGGCTGACTCTAATTAGGGAGACTCTATTTGTGTGCCTTGTACAAAGCCCAAGGTTGTGGCTAATTGCTGAGGATAACTGAATGAATGACTCTATTTTATGTGCCTTGTACAAAGCCCAAGGTTGTGGCTGACTCTAGCTAGGGAAAACATTATTTTCTGCCTTGTACAAAGCCCAAGATTGTGGCAGACTCTTAAATAAACTGAGTATGGATGACTCTATGGGGAAAAGATCCTAGGTGTTAGGAATCTTTGACACATGAAAATATGGTTTATCTGCCTTGTACAAAGCCCAAGGTTGTGGCTACTGAATGATGAAGAACTCACTGGGGAGACTCTATTATCTGCCTTGTACCATGCCCAAGGTTGAGGCTGACTCTTGACAGGGGAGTTTTATTGTTTGGTGCCTTGTATGAAGCCCAAGGTTGAGGCTAACTATTTTTGTTGGTTTTGACTCTATTGAGGAGATTTTATTTATTAAAAGACTGTTTTTTCTTTGGAAGCTAACCCTTTCCAGGGATTTTGACTCAGCTGGTGAATTTGTCTGTTAAAAGACTGACTTTATCATGTTTTTGGAGGCTGACCCTTTCCAGGGGTTTTGACTCTTTTGGGGAAATTATCTCCTAAGAGAAATGAATCTTTATTTTTGACATTTATTAATTGACTTTGGAGGCTAACCCTTTCCAGGGGTTTTATTGAAAATGAAAGAATGTGTGGAAGCTAACCCTTTCCAGGGAATTTATGATTGAAATGGATGGCAGAAAGATTATCTAATGGAGACTTCTTGTTTAAAGCCCAAGATGAAGGCTGACACATGCTGAGGAGAAAATAAACATAGATCCTAGCCTCTGCTAAGGAAGATTGATGAAGATAAGGGTGACAGAGACTGTCCATGTCTCTCATTCCAAAAGGTGTACTCAATGCAAAATTGAGACAAACTTAGCTTGTTTAAAGTCTGGTTTAAATTGGAAGAAAACTCACCAGGGTAGGCTAAAAGGTGACTAAAGACCTGTTCCTATGTTTATAAGAAACCTGATGGGTCCTTGTATACAAGCTCAAGAGGAAGTTGGAAATGCTTTTAAGAAGCCTGTGGGTCCTTGTACAAAGCCCAAGAGGAGGCTAATCGAGGGTCCTTGTTATAGCACAAGAGAAAGCTATGTAGTTTTGAACTTATTTTGGCTCTAAGCAAATGGGTAAGAGGTTTCACCGGGAATAATTCCTCTTTGGGTGGATGTGTCCTATTATTTGGATTCTAAGGTTTTTACCAAGATGTTTCACCGGGAATAATTCATCTTGGGGGTTTGAACTACAGATCTCTAATCAGGAAAGAGCCTTCACCGGGAAGACATTCTCAATCCTAGGTCATATTCCTATAATATATATATATAGTTTAACTGTCCTAAGGTTTATACTCAAACGTAGTTCTAAACTAATATATGCACAGTTTATATTTGACAATAATTTAAATAAAGACTGTAAATTGAAAGCTTGTAAAGCCTAACCTGGATGGAGTGGAGGCCTTTGAAGAAGTATGTACAGAGCCTCACCAGTAATTGGTGGATAACAGTTGAATATATATATGATAAACAGTTAATGGTTTTTGAAAACAGAAGAAGTGAAGATGGACAAAGGTCACATAGGTATCTGAAGAGTTTCACCGGGAATAATGCCCTTCAAATACCAGAAGAATGTTTTGAAAACAGAAAGAAGATTTTGAAAATACAATTTTGAAAACAAGCTAAGAAGAGAAGGTTTTTGGGACTTACACTCTATTAGAGGCCCAGTACTTTACAGTACTGGTTATGAGAGCAATTTGAAAATGATTTGGAATGATACAAGGTTTTGTTGTTTGAAAACCTTAATCATTTGATTTATTCGGAGATTGAAAACAGTTTTGAAATTTGACAAAAAGTCAACTTAATTAAGGTAAAGATGAAGATCTATGCCTAATTAAGACCTAAACAATTAGGGTTTTATCATAAACTTTATTTACAAAATGATTAGGTTAAAACAAAGTGAATGTATATATTTAAAGTTTTTAATAAAGCACTTAAAACATATTATTTTAAACCTAATAAAAATATATGAAATAAATAATATTTTTATGATTTTTTTGATTATTCACAAAATAGATGTATTAAATGACAAGTGTGTGAAAAATGAAGTGAAAATAAATTAGTTTGATAGGTTAATTAATTGTGTGAAGTTGTGAGAAAATTGAAGGAAATAAGTGATAAAAAATAATGTTTTGTCACCTAGAGGGGTTGAACTCACGCCCTCCAAGTTACTAACCCAAAATAACACCACTGGGCCAACGCGCGCTTGGTGTTATTGTCACACATCCAGTTCATTATATTTTCAAACAAGTGGTTAATCATGGAAAAATAAAAGAAACAAAAAGTCTGGGGCGAGGGGGATTCGAACCCCAGACTTGAGGCATGAGGAGACTAAGAGCGCATGTGTGGCCACTGGGGCAAGTTATTCAGTCGTTTATAAAACACCTATCATTAAATATAAAATAAACTCTACCCTGAGGTTTGAAATTTGCGCGCCACCACCATTGTCATCTTCTTCCTCAAGCTCCAACAATTTGAATTTCTGAACTCTCTCAATTCTCAACCATTTGCAACGATATAAAGATGAAACTTGTTCTAAATTCACTCACGATTCTAGATATGTAACTATTATGAATTTATATTAACTATATCTACTGAATTATCTAAAATACGTGAAGAACCCTAAAATTTGGAATTCAAATTAAATGACTATACTGAAGCATAAATGACTGATGATAGAGGGTTTTTAATCCTCTTATGATGCTGAATAGAATGGTGTTGAGTTTTAGCCAGAAAGATGCATGAATTAGAGGGATGGAGTTGAGAAACTTACCTCTGAAAATGAAGGTCGTGAGGATGTTAGAGAGCACCTGGGCTTGAATGAATGATCTCAATAGCTTCCTTGAGACTCAATGATGCTAACTGAATGCTTATTGGAGCTTGAATCCTTCTGAATTGCTCTATGGACCTCCCTCGATTTCAGCTTCAAGTGAACATGGAGGGTGATGATTCTCGAGTTACAGATGAGCTGCAGCCACCTGGTTAGCTTCACTATGACCTGAGGAGTGTGTCTGGATGATTGGCTTGGCTTGAAAACTCCTGAATTACTCCATGGTCCTCCAACTGCAAGTGCTCCAAATGAGAGGTGAAGGTGATGATTCTCCACGCCCAGAAGTGTTCCAGAGGTTTGGATCACTCCCAAATGCCTCCCTCAATGTGTTTGAATACTTATTTTCAAAGAGAGAGCTTTGGTTTGAAGAATCCGAGTCTTCTTGCCAAAGGACCTTTGAAAAAACTAAGTATGAAGGAAGAAAAAAGAAAGCAAGAATTCTGTTGCTTTGGTGTGTTTTTTGAATGAGAATGAGGCCTCTATTTATAGGCAATTGGTTCAGTACTGATTGAGAGAGTGAGCTTGCTTAGTGGGAGAGTTTTGGTTTCTTAGCCATGAAGAAATTCAAAGAATATCCCAAGTGCAATGATGAGAATTTTGATTCCATTTGATCAATCCTCTAGCCCTCGATTTTGCTTGATCTTAGGGGACAATTCTGAGCCAGAAATAAACTCTAATTGGTTGGTGAGAAGATTCCTTGGGTGATTCATCAATTTGCCATAAATTCACAAATGTAATCATTACATAATCACATGTTCTTGTTTTTAGAATCTTCTTCAATTCTTATGGCATGGTGAAAATGAATGCATGGCATTGTTTCAGATATGTTATGGGTCGTGTAGCATCCATAATTGAGGTCATGTGCACAAAATTTCAAAGTTCAAAAATGATGCATGACCTATAATTTTACTTCATGAGGCCAACTTTGAACAAGCATAACTCTTAGCTCAAATTGAATTTGGAGAAGGTTGAACACAATTTGGAAAGCCCTAAACATCTACTTCAAATCATTAGTTTATGTCTTCTTCAGAATCATTTGGGAAATTTGTGAAAAATGAGCCCAAAGTTGGATGAAAACTAGGTTAAAACACTTAGAAAATTTTCTAAGTGTTTATGACCTAAAACTTCAAAATTTTCAAAACCCTTAAATGGTTGATCTTTTGAAAAAAGTTCTTATGTGAGATGTTGTTTTATTTTGCAAGATCTACATCTTTCATGTTGGAAGTTTTTTGAGTTGTGTAGGTGAAATTTTGAGTTCTCACCATGCCCTCAAAAACCCTAATTCCCGACTTTTTGCTCCTTGATGAATTTCTTTGAATTTCTTTGGTCAAATGACTTTGACATCCATATATTGATGATATTGATCTTTGAAAGTCATTTTTTGACCAAAAACCTTAAAAGTCAATGATGATCCCACACAGTTGACTTTTCCTGACAAAGTGAATTTTTGGGCTTTTGTGTATGAACAAGATCTTTTCCTCAAATGAATGATGTAAATGGATTATATTGAGGTAGTAGAGACTCTTGAATCATGTCTTGAGTTTTGGATTCATGCCCTGATTAAAAAGTCAACTATCTTGGGGAATTAGGTCAAAAACCCTAATTGTCGACCAGATGAGAATGATGACTGTAGACTTTGAATTGAGGTGTGATGTCCAGTGGATCTTGCCATATGGGTTATTTGAAGATGATTGATGTCTTTGAATGATCCCCTGGGGCTTTTTATGGTTTCCCAAAGGTGATCCCTGATTTTAGTCCTTGATGAGGCTCAAAACCCTAGTCTGTGGATCTGAGTAATTCTGTGTTTAGATGACTGGGTGTCTTAATCAATCATAGGTGAAATAATGAAGCTCTTGAGTCTCATGATTGTGTTAGAGACTAATCCTCCTATTGATTGATCCTTTGCCTGAGTTTTCTTGTCTTTGAACACCCTCGATTGAATGTCAGGTTGCTCTGGGTACTTTTTTTGACTTGATGAAAATCCTGAAGATATGTCATCTCAGGGGGGTCAAAAATTAGGGTATGACACCAAGGTTTTAAAACAAAGAGACCTAGCTTTAACAATACAAAGGTCAATGGACTAAGAGTAGTCTCATCGGGAATAATTCTCCTCTTAGTACCGAGGTTTAAAAAACAAAAGGGTTTGGTTGAGCTTTAACAATACAAAACCATAAGACAAGTGAAAAGCTTTAACAATACTTTAACACAAAAATAAAAGGGATTGAAAAAGAGTTTGCGTACCTTGACAATTTTAGTCAATACCATTCCCATTCCTTTGGATTTTCAACAAACAACTTAAGAAAACAATCAATGGATACCTCAAGTGTGTGTGTGATAACATGTGTCACAAAAGGATAAACAGGTAAGTATGATAATCATCAATGATAATGAACAAGGATATTTGTACCTTTGGATGGAGTCATATATGAATGAATGATGGATGATGAATGTTTAACTTATGCACAATGTCGCTACCGCGAAAAATGGAATCAGAGTCGCCACTAATATATTTATCCCATCGAGGGAAAGGAATACCAGAAAACCTAACTCAGAATAAGAACAAGGTCTTTCGACCAGAGAACAGGGTACGGGAGTCAGTTACGCAAGGGGAAGGTGCTAGCACCCCTCACGCCCATCATACTCGATGGTATCCACCTATGTTTGTTTCTATCTAAAGGGTGTATCTATGTCTAAACCTAAATGCGAGTGAATGCAAAAGAAACACGGGGAAAAGAAGGAATTATTTACAAGTGTGCTCGATTAGGCCCCGCGACCCAATGCCTACGTATCCCTTACAAGGAATCAGAGCGACCGTAGTTCGGCTCAATAGTTTCCATTTGTTTTTGTGTTTTTTAGTTGAACAGAGGTTAAAGTCGCACTCCACGATGCTCGACCTTTGGAGACTTATACGCCTAATTATGGAATGGATTCAACATGTTCTTAAGAATGCCACGAGGGCGAGAGACAGAAGAGAGTTTGGGTGTTTCGAATGGATCCCTTAAGCAAGGGAGATTCGAGTTACCCTTTGGTTTGTGTTTTTTAGAAATTGAGAACTTACGCTCGGATGGTTCCCTTAAGCAAGGGAGATCCAAGCACTCGAATGATTCCCTTAAGCAAGGGAGATTCAAGCTTCCATCCCATATTTAACGATTTTCACTTTTTTATTAATGTTTTTTAAGTGTTTTCTTTGTATTTTTTAAGAGAATTTATTCAACTATTTATTAAGTGTTTTAATGTTGTAAAAGAAAAAGAATGAAAGGGGAGACTAGCCTATTTTCTAAACCTAGAGTTATTCTAATTCCTATTTAAGATCTAAACTAAAATCTAAAGGGAATTTAACTAGGAAGAAAGTTGTTTAAGTTGACTAAAGTCAACTTTAACAACTAGGGGCGTTTTTGGTATTTCACAAAGCATGAAAACATTCACAAAAAGAAAGAATTAAAATCTAAACTAACCATGAAAATATTCACAAGCGATTTTTTGTATTTTTTATCATGTTTAAGACTATTTTCAAGAATTAAAACTAACAAAAACTAAGTATTTTTATTTATGAACCAATCAAAACTTAAAGAAATCAACAATTAAAATTAAAAACCAAGTACTCCTAAAATTCTAATTGGGTAAAAAATATATTTTTGTCCCTTTTTGTTTAAGCAAAATTCAATTAACAAGCAAAAGAATATAAACGAAAACTATTTTTGTTTTTTTTTATAAAATCTGTCATACAGGGGGTGAGGAAGTAATTTGAAAATTAACTGAAATCTATGTTATTGGCTCATCTGGGCCCAAACTTAGGGGTATAGATATGAAACGCGTGAAGGCCCAATAGTTAACACGCACATGATTATTAGCGAGTGGGTGGTGTAATCAGAAAAAGAATCCCAAGCCCATGTGAATCCAAACTCGTGGCCCACCACTCTTACTATCATTTGGCTTCATCATTTTAATTCCAGCATGTGGTTACTTACTAAAATATAGCATGACATGAAAATAAAATAAACTGAGTATCAATTGGTCACCTTGGGTTTAAGTTGCTAAAAGACAAAAGAATGCCTTAGCCAATCACACGCTTACACCTTGATTCCCCAATCATATGAATAAGACAAAAAAACAAAAAAAAGGATGGCATCCAATATGCGTGCGCCACGTAAGCTAGACAGAGGGGAGTATTTGAACTGAACCAGACGCCGGAGATGCCAACTCCGGTCGTCTTCTCCGATTCTCCCCGTCGGAGTTACGGACCAACACGCCCAGAAACCGATAACAGGACCACCATTCCACTCGGATTTTCGTGCTCAAACCGAATCCGGTGTTAGTTTTCATCAACCCTCCCTCTATCTCCCAAACCGAGGCCGTTTCTAAAACCCTAACATCACCAAACTCCCCAAAATCATACATATGCATATCAATCCACTCATTGTCACACATAGATCTCAGATATACGAATTAAATGTCCAAGCCAGCATTATTTTCGTATGCACAGCAATCAAATGTCAAGATTCCATGAATGAACTTAACGATGCATGAAGCTACTCTAAGAAGATCTAGAAACTTACCTGCATGTATCTTGAACCAGAAGACGACAGAGGACTCTGCGAATCTCTGAGCTCAGCGAACTGACAAGGATCCACAAGCTTTGGTCATTGCAAACAAATCCGAGTTGAGGATGCTAGAGACGATCGTTGGAACTGAAGAATGTGATGATGATGCTCTTGACGTAGCGTAGAAGAAGGTTGATGAAGATGCTCACGGAAGTGGGAGGTTGGTGATGACGAGACCGTTACGAGTTTTGTTGAGATTTTTATTGTGAAACCGTTATGGAGAAAGTTGGTTTGTTGAAGATGAGAGGGAGAGGATGGTGCTTGGTTTGTTGAGGGGATGAAGATGAAAACGAGAGAAAAGAGAGTGAAGGTTATGGTGGAGGTTGTGGTGGTTGGTGGTTGTTAGAGAGTTTGTTATGGTGGTTGAGGTTAGTTAGGGTGGTTAAAGGTGATGCTATGGTGGAAATGGAGGTAGTTGTGGTGGTTGCACCATTCTGTTATGGTGGTTAGAGGTGAGAGAAACGGTTATGGAGAGAGAGGAGAGAAGAGCCCGAGAGAGAATTGGAGGGTGAGGCATGTGAAACTGGAAAAATGAGAGTGAATCCCCTTGAGTTTGTGAAGGCTTTTAATATATATATAGGGTGGTGAGATCGCATGGAGAGTTATGGTGGAGTGTCCTGTAGTGTATCATTTCTTTTCTAAACTTAGTGAACAAGTGTGGGATATTTGTGGCTTCTGAGAATTACCATGGACTTCACTCTGCATGGCTGTTATTAGACACGCGCGTGCCTGGATTTTGGGCTTACTTTCATGGCAGAGATATGGTTTAGTGAGAGCACGACTTTAGACGTCCCCATCTCGGTCCACACGTGTTCAAAATTAGTAATCTTGGGCTTATTAGATAGAGGACATGGCAAAGAGTGGTTTAGTATCAATCTTGATTCATATGGTGACTCATGGATCCTTAAAAATGACATTCAAAATGGTACACCACGTGTTTGGCAAAATGCACGCGTATGCCTTAGGAATCTGGCCTAGCATGCCATGTAGTGGGGACTTGATGAGGGTGTGACTTTAAGGATTTGTATCTTCCCAAATATTAACCAAAAGTCAATGAAACTCAATTATTTGGATAGAGGGCATGGAGGAGAGTATTTTGATTTTAAGCTTGAGTCAAATGGATATTTGTAGCTCATTATAATCAAGTTCAAAAATGGCATGCCACATGCTTGTGAAAATGCTTCCCGTGACTTGGAAATCTTGCCCAGCCCCATGACTTGCATAAATTAATTTCTTCAATCTTCAAACCTTTATAACTCTTGATCTAAACTTCAAATGGAAAAACTTCCAACTACAAATTTGTAGAGGGCTGTGATTTAAACACTTTTGATGTTGAGCTTGTCTTAAAATTTTGCCATTTTCCACGTGTAAGGATAGCATGAAGTGGGCTGACCAATCAACTCGAAACCTTCAAAATATTTTCTAAGTCTAGAACTTTCCTCTTATGGAAACTTTCATAATTCAACTAACTTGCCATTTTTGGTAATTTTGACATTTTCTTGATTTTATTTATTCCATTGACTTTCTTTGACCGATTTTCCACCAAAAGTCAATATTTGACATTTGACCCTGATTTTGACCAAAAAAGTCAACTTTTCCTGATTTTTCTGATTCTAGATGAACTTCCCGATTAATCAGTTTCTGATCCAATTCTCAATCAGTTTTCAACCAAAGAAGCTTCGATGAATATATTTCTTCAAGGCGACCATACTTCATACCCAAAAATCATCTCCCGATTAAATTTTGACCAAAAAGTCAATAGGGTTGACTTTGGTCAAAACCCTAACTTGGAAAGCCTGATGAACTTGAGGATTGTATCTTTTAATCAGAGCTTTGCCTTGGAGAGGCCGAAACCTTGATTTTAGGAGGACTTCAATGGAAATGATCCTTTTCAATGAGACCTCAGATCTGATTCTTCTTAACCAAGAGTTTTCTCAACCTCAACCCCTTTTTTTGTCAATTTTCTTGAATAGTAACAATGATATGCATGAAAGTATTGAGTGAATGACCTACATGAGGTATGCATATGAATGTGATATGAAAGCCAGTTGGGGAATAAATAAGTGGGCAAATTTTGGGGTGCAACACACAATGGTTAGATAAACAAAGTATGATAATAACAAGTACAAAACACATGGATAGAAAATCAACAAGTATATGTACAAAAGATAATGGTTAAGATAAACATATAAGTACAAAAGCATGGATTAAAATCAGCAAGTATGTACAAGATAACAAGTTCATGGATAACAAAGATCAACATGTTTTTGGATTACAGTTTTAAACCTAGGTTTTTTTGTATTAGGGTTTCAAATTAGGGTTTTGAAGTAAACACCTAAACATAATTGATTTTAATGATTAAATACCAAATTCTTTAAGAGAATTGGTCTAAAGGCACATGAAAGAGTTAAAGACATCTTATACCATCCCTAAAAAAATATTTACAAGGACATGAAAGGTTCATTTAAAGAAATAATCAAAGATAAAATGATTTTTAGTTGATTTTATAACATAAAAGGACATTTTTTTGATTAATTTTTAAGTGGTATGTAATACGGTGAGAGAACTGATTTTTTTAAATGTGCGGATAGCAAGAGTCGCCACCGACTTTTATTTTATCCAATTGGAAAGGCAAAAAGAACAGGAAGACCTTTGAAAGATTTTGAGTTCAGGGGGTAGGTTATACAAAGGGAAGGTGTAAGCACCCTTTGTATCCATGGTTATCCATGGGCTCTTAATTGCTTAGCTCACTTGTTTGTTTGAATTGTTTGAAAAGTGCTGTGTGTGTTTAGAAAAGATTTTGAAAAAGGACTTTAACTTGTAAATAAGTGTAGCCTTTGAAATCATTTTGAAAAGGAGGCGTGAAAAGCATTTTGAATTTTGAATTGATTGTGAGCAAGCAGTTAAGAGCTACCTACCCTAAGTTGATAAGGTCTAACTTGTTCTTTAAGTCTTTTCTTGAGTGATAGTACTATCCATACCATTTAATGTTGGATGTAATCTGGTCATCGAGGGTCATCTTTTTCCATAAGGCTATCCATACCATAAGGAGGGTAGGAAGTCCTATGAATTGATGAGAATAGTCATTAAGGCAACAAGTAAGGATACCTTAGCAATCGAAAGGGACTATCATCATTTAACCGAGGGACAAGATCATTTATATCGTAGGCAACTCGAAGGGACTATGATCTTTTTATGATGACTTTATTCATAGGAAGCAGGCTAAGGTATCCCTACATCCGAGGGACTTGACTATTTAATCGAAGGCAGCATAAGAGGGATTACCTTAAAGGTGTGTGAGTGCAACAATCATGTGAATTTGATTTAGATATTTATCTTGTATTAGGCGAACTAAATTCATTTAATCGTTGCCACTCCCTATTTACTAACCACACAGTTAATATATACAAAAAATAAAATAGCAGTTATAGTACGATTATAAGATGTAGAAAGTAAAGGCAGAAAATAAAACCTAATTACTATTACATCAAAAATTGAATAAGCAATCTATACATCTTATAGAATTTTAAATGACAGGAATTTAAACAATAAAACCAAAAGGTAATAATTAAATAAAAGGATTAACAATTAAAAGGCAAAACTAAAAAAGGCAAAAAATATTAAATAGAAGACATTCGACAATCACAGAATATGAGATGAGAAGAGAATTCGCGCATAAAAGAAATTCAATGTTTGAAGACAAAAGGGGTAAACCTAAACCTTAAAGGTTAACTTAATGGCTAAAAATCTAATGACAAACCTAAGGGTAAAAACCTAAGGCTAGGTTAATGGGCAATACCAAGCCTACAGCTAATGGAAAATACCTACCTCTTGATGGCTTCTATGGTTTTCCAAAGTTGAGATTAATCACTAATTAAATAAAAAAAAACCTAATTACTAAGTTAATCCTAAACCTAAAATTAAATTAAATTAAAAAAATAATTAAAAAACCTAAAGTTAAAAAAAAATTTAGAAAAAACCTAAAGTTAATTTAATTATCCTATTAATTTTAATTAACTAATATTAATATTAAAAAAACTAATTTATTAAAAGGCTAATATTAAAAAAAAGTTCCTTTTGTTAAAAATCATTTTGTAAAATAAAGCAATTAATAGAAAAAAGAAGCAATATAAAAAGTAAAGAAAATAAAACCAGGCGCTGGATTCCATGTGATGCTCTTGCATAGGTCTATGGTGCGCCATCAGCTCTGTAGATGTTGGATCTGTTATTGATGGAATCCAAAGGCCCTGATATGAGGTTGTATCGTGAGGCCCCATGGTGCTGCATACAGGATCAAGGAACAAGTATTTCATAAAAAAATAAGTGGGAGCGAAGGATCGAACACACGTCTGAGGACTCAATTCAACCTCTGCACTGCTTGACCATCGCGCCATTCGCTTCTCGTTGTAATTAAAATATACAACAAATATTATATAGTAAAACATGGATTAAAACGGATTTTCGACGCGCTGGTTCCACGTCTTACTTTGACTGGCCAATTGGATGAAGAGATAGGGAATGAGACTTTGACTGGCCAATAAGAACGTTCACAGGTGCCACGCCAGGGTCAACAAAAACCAGGAAAACTTGACCGACTGGAACAGTGAGTTCTGGTCACCCTCTCCGACGAGTCCAAACGTCGAACCTGCAAAACTCAAACAAGTAATCATGGAAAACCACCCAGATCCACTTATTCGCCCCATGCGAGTTCAATGGTGAGATTTTTTTTTGACGTACGAAGCCTGCAACCACGAGAATGCAAGCATTGAAACTTGGAGCTCCATCAATGGTGATTTCTTATTCTTGCGCCAAAGCTCTTGATTTATAGGTCAAACGTGTTCTAATGATATATATTAAGAGTTATATACGAGCATAATTGAACCATGATGCATGAGTTAAGAAATTTAAGAATGAAAAAGGAAAGGTAACCGGTGATTATGAGTGGGGCGCTCCGGTCACTTGTAGGCTTGAGTAAGGAGTGGAATCGACTCTTGGGACCTTCAAGGAGATAGATGAACGCTTCAAACCGATTAAGGAGCGCTTCCAAACCAAGTTTTATGGTGCCCTAATTTGCAAAAAAAATTTATCTCTTGAAAAAACCTCTTTTCGTGACTGCTGCCTCTCCCTCTCCTTCTGACCTTGTTTCCTACATACGAGTCATTGAATTAGGGTTCTCGATGGGCTTTGTCATGAAAGAATTTGGTGATGTGGAAATTTAGAAAGATTTGCACTAAGTCTTTCTAATCTTAGATCAATCTTATTTTAAGCATATTTTCCTTTTAATCTTGGTCATTGGATTAAATTTGATATGAATGAAATATTTGGAGAATTGATTCATAAAATTTTATCGCAATAACACTTGATTTTATTTGATTTGATTTGAATTCAAATGAATAAAATCAAATATAAATGAAATAAAATCATGAAATAAATTTTATATGACCAATGGGCCTCCCTTAAGCTCAAAATCACGTGAAAAGTCCAAGTCTCAAGGCCAATACTAAAAAATATGAAATAAGCAAAATAGGGTTTCAAGCCTTTCTCATAAATCGAACAACTTGTGCAAGCCCTAACTCCCTCAATTTTTAAGGTATGGAAGTTTTTTAGGACTTTTTGGAAAGCTCAAGATGTCATCTACAAGCCACTTTGGAACCTTTTTTGCATTTGGAAATTTTATCTTGTTGATATAGCTCCTGACAAAAAACAGCTTTTTCCGAGCTTCTAGAAGGACCTGTAATGTTTTGGCTCATATATCTCAAATGATGCATTTTTGGCCTTGGCGTTAGAGAGACAAAGTTGTAGAGAATTCAATTTCCTTCAAAATGAGCTTTGGTTGGGAAATTTCTGATGAACCAAGTGAAAGTTATGGCCAGTCAAAGTTGGGTTGACTTTCTCCTAGAAACCCTAATTTAGAAACTTTGAGTTTTGTTGATTTCTGAGCTTTCCTTGATGAATCATGATCAAATCTTGATCAAATTATGAATGTAACTTAAATGATTGATGTTGATAAAAAATCAGGAGTTTTAACTGTCTGTTGACCACAGTTAACTTTTAGGTCAACTATTGACTATTTGAGCATTTGAATGGGCAATCTTGTGATTCAAGGCTTGAAACTTGATATTAGGATCCTTTGAGATACATGAGATGTCATGAAGCCCACTTGAGGTGTCAGAACCTGATTTTACTTTGAGAGAATCAAAACCCTAGTTAGAGGCTAATTGCTTAGGAGACAAGTAAGTGTGCCCAATTCTTGCATAGTCTTGGGCAGTTGAAAGTCATGTGAGTTAAAATATGATGGGCAAATTTTGGGGTATGACATGGTAAAATATTAAATATTTTTGATATTTTTTACCATGGCATGAAAATAGACAAAATAATTAAATCACACAAAAAATAACAAGTTAAAAATATTAATTTTACTATTTTTTATGGATTTTTGAAATTTATTAAGAAACTAAAAAAACAAGTGATTAAAACTAATGGAAATGTGGCCACCAAGGTTTGAACCCACGCCCTACATCTCAATAACCAAAACCCTCACCATCAGGCCAACACGCGCATGGTGAAAAGAGAATGCATTCAGTTCAAAATAACACACATTCAAAGAGTGAAGAATGTAAAAAAAAAATAGCAAAAGGTTTGGGGCGAGGGAGATTCGAACCCCAGACCTGAGGCATGGAGGATTAAGAGTGTGCTGGTGACCAAGTGAGCTAACGATGTATTAATTTCAAAACACGCTTCTATCTTATTATATTATAAACTAAGTCCTAAATGGAATTTTTTGAAAACTTCATCTTCTTCCCTCAGCCATGATGAACAACAACAACATATCAATGACGCCAAATTCAAACTTCTCACAAACTCAATCAATTTTAACAAATCAAGACTCTAAAATAATCAGCATGGAAGCACGATTTCAACCACATAACGAACTAACATTAAGAATCAAAGATGAACATGAATTTCTGGAAAACACTCAAGAACCCTAAAAATTCAATTTCAAATTAAATGATCAAATCAAACAATCAGGCCCTAAAAGCTTAGGGCTTTTGTTCCCTACATGATTCTAAGCAGAATGGTATCAAGAAAGACAACAAACAATGTTTAAATGAGTATGCTCGAATTTGAGTCAAATACCTCTGAAAGTGAAGATCAAACTCTTGCTTAGAGGTGTTCCAGAGATGCTACACCAATCTGGAATCCTTCAGTGATGTCCAAGGAAGCTTTATGGGCTATTAGAACTCTTTGAGAACCCCTGCAAGTTCAAACTCGATTCCACCTACAAAGAGAAAAAGTTATGGCTGGAACCCTTGATACCAGGTTTTACAGAACTAAAACAGGTGTTTGGATAGCTTCTATATGTGATATAGAAGGTATGTAACACATAAAACCTGAAAACGCGAGAGCCAATTTAAAAATAGCAACTTTGGTTCAAAGTGACTCTTTAATGGAGGTTTGAAGAGTAATTTTTGGTTTGAGTCTCTTAGTTAGTGTTTGAAGGTTATGGATAGCTTTTATATGATAAATAGAAGCTGTTAGAAAGGTTGACTTGGTAGATTTGTGTTTGTTTTGGATTTTGGTAAGTTAAGACCTCGGTGAAGCTTTAATGGTGGTTGAAATGATGATTTTTGGTTAGGGAGCTTTTGATAGGTTGTGGAAGTTATAGACAGCTTCTAAATGGTATTTAAAAGTTGTCTAGAACTTTGGTTGACACTCAAAACTAGTGGAACTCAAAATCACTTAGAAAACGCAAGAGGTAAGAAAAAGAGAATTTCAAGTGATAGGTGACTTGGAGAATTCTGGTGTCTTTGATCAAGGGAGTGAGGCCCTCTATTTATAGGCATAATTTAGGGTTTGTGGAGGGAAAAATCTCGGAGTTTTAAGTTCACATGTGATACTTGTACCTCTTTACTTGTTTGTGAAGAAATGAGAAAAATGGATTTCCAATGGACGATACAAGACTCAAGCATGCTTGTGAGACTTTATTCTGCACATTAGGAGCTTGCTTGTTGTGTTTTCAATGCTTTTGGTGCAGAGGAGACATGGGGGAGGCTCAAGGAGAGTGTACTTTGCAAAAACAATGCTTTTCTAGAATGGAAGTGTGACCTTTATGCCATTAATGGAATGATCACTTGGATAATGTTTTAAACACTTGGATCATAGCTCAAAATCAAGTGTAATATAATGATTATGGTGCTTGGAACAAGTTAAAGAGGCTGCAAACAAGGAATCTTTCAAATTTGAACAAGTTTGGTTCATAACTTCTTTATGTTCATACTTGAATTCAAGTGTTCATGGAGTCTTCTTCACAAAATCATATCTCTTAGCTTAAGCCATGGAATTTCATGATATTGGCCTCTTTAAAAAGCCCTTGCTACATACTTCAACCCTTGTTAAAAGTGTGAGGGCAACAATGAGTTTTAACGATGACAAAACTTACTACTCAATATTGGTGAACTCACAAGTCAACATGCTAACAAAGGAAACAAGAAGAAATATCAAGAAATGACAATTTTGGAAATAATTCAGGAATAGGTCGACTCACTCTGCCTGAAGGTCGACACACTGACTGAAAAATGGGGTTCATGGCAAAGTTGAAAAACTCAGGTCAACTCATGCAACCTGTAGGTCAACGCATGTCAATTTGGGTGTGCCTCGGGTAGCTACAGGTCGACCCTCAGGTCGACTCATTTGATGATTCTTCATAGAGCAGCATGCGTCGACGCATGGCCTCTTTCAGGTCGACACATGAAAAATTTGATGCAGCCTCGGGACACCACAGGTCGACCTTGAGGTCGATACACAAACATCTTCAGGTCGACACACAGTTGTTGCAGGTCGACGCACCAGTTCTTTTTCTTCAATTATTCTGCGCCCAGACTTAGCACAGGTCGACTCTCTCAGTGGGGGAGGTCGACTCACCGCTCCAGAAATTGGTTTTTGCTGATGTTATTTGTTTCTTGTGTTTGAGAACATATAAATATATTCTTTGATCATTTCATACAGAACAAGAAAAGTGAAAATAGACACAAAGCTCTCATCATCTTCAACCTTTTACTCATCGATTGATAATCACACATAACAATCTTTATCAATCATGGTGAGGAACGTGAGTTGATAACGTTCGACGGTAGATTCGGCTCTTGTTCGAGTTGAGAGTTAGTGGGTTTTTCTTGAATAAAAACTTAGGGTTTTGTCCTCCAAGATCAAGTGTGATTTGGGGGTTTTTGACGATTGCTTCGCTTCACAAGTATCCGACCGTGCTTAAGGGTTTAAGGGATCCGTGATTCACTCAACAAGCTAGCAGCAACTAGAGAATAGGGAAGGAAGGATCAGGGTCAAGATTCATCAAGATTGTCGACAATCACTTGGTTCTACTTGAATCAAGGGGAGAGAAGTGTTTAAGTTCAATTTTACTGCATAATTGTAGTTGGTGATTTGTAAACTCTTCTCTTGTTAAACCATTTGCATTCAACATATATTATCCTAATTCCATTTGGAATTAGGGGCCGACGTACCCTACGCGAGGACGACAAGGGGAACTGCCTAAACAAATACTGCGTTCTTTCTTGTTTTCGCTTTATCTTTTCGTAATTGTTTGTGGTGAAATTGGCATTTGATCAAAAGTTGAAACTTGGTGAAAAGTGCTCACCAAGTGTTTGATAAAATTCCAAACACAACTTTTGCTAAGTTTTCGTTAAACAGTTGATTGTTAGTAATTACATATTGTGTGTAGATTAACAAATTGGTAATTACATAAAAGTGCAAAATTTCGTTTCATTAATTTTTTCATCCGGTTTTGTTCACGCATATCCGGCATCCAATAGCTTGATCGTTTTAGACGATTTGTTTGTTTCCGGGGCAACAAAGTTTTAAACACAAATATTTGGTAAAATTTGAAAACGGTGGTCTATTCACCCCCCTCTAGACCCACCTTATCGTCTAACAAAAAGTTTCCTCAAACTCCTTTGGGATCAAGGAGAAAAATAGCCATAAAGTTGAAAAAAATCTAAGTGAAAACACTTTAAAAAATTCTAAGATTTTTGAACATAATCTTCAAAATTCCATATCTCTCAAAATAATCATTTTTTGAAAAAATGTTCAATGTGATGAGTTGTTTATTTGATCAAGATCTACAACTTTCATGTTTGGAGATTTTTGAGTTTGTAGGCAAAATTTGGAGTTCCCAAAATTAGGTCAAATTCACTTAAAAACCCTAATTTTAACTTTTGTTGACTTTTCGATTCTTGATGAATTTTCTTGATTTTCTTTGGCCAAATGTCTTCAATAATCATATGATGATGATTTGAATCCTTAAAAGTCCATAGTTGACCATTTTTCTCAAAAGTCAATGGTTGACCCATACAATTGACTTTTTCTAGATGAACTACAATTTTGTGATTTCCAAATGAATCAAGGTCTCCTCTTCAAATGGATAATATGAATGGATTGTAATGTTGATTTGAATGCCCTTGAATCATGGTTTGAGTCTTGGAGCCATGTCCGGATTAAAAGTCAACCCTCTAGTGGAATTAGGTCAAAACCCTAATTTGGGGCCTCATGTGATCTTGAGAGTTGTTGATCTTCAATTGGGTTATCCTTGATCTTAGATATTGATGAGAGAACCCTTTGAACATAGGAGAGTGTTTGAACTTCCTTGTGGGCCTCAAAACCCTAATTTGCTCAGTCTCCTCTTGATTAGTCTCCGGTCTTAGAACACAAGTAACAAACAACAATTTTTGTATTTTTGGGTTAACAAATGATATATGCATAATGATAATGGTGATGACCCTACTATTAAGAATATGGTGGGATCTCAGTGGTCAAAAATTGGGGTACAACACAATGTTTATAGCACTGCATATTGATCGTGAAGTTGTTAGTGGTGATGGTGTGATGAATTGCTGTGAGTTTTGTTGATAGATCCATGTAAGTGATTTTTGGATGTCGTTGATGTTATTGGGTGTTTGAGAATCGTGATTCAGAGTCTGAACTTGAAGATATGAGTAGTTTTGTAAAAAGGACGAGAGCTTTGGTGTTTTGGAAAAAGGAATTTTTTGGCAAATTAATACGCTTCTCGAGTTATAAGAAGAATGGGATTTTGGAAACACGTTAGAAATGGTTTTGTACGCAGAATATCATGGAAAATTGCTTTTGTACAATAAGCAATCGATAGCTGTTATGGTGCAATCGATTGCACAGTGCTAGACAATATTATTATTAAAAACTTTAAATATTCATAACTTGAGTTCTGGAAGTCCGGTTTGAGTTTTGTTCGAAGCGTTAGAAAGCTAACAGGATTAACCTTGTTTTAAAAATGGTCCAAGTACCTGGAATTGACTTATTTGTCACGTGGTGATGCTGGAGGGAGGCGTAGTTTGCTATTGATCTTGTCCTTGGTAACTAGACTTGTTTCTATGGCACCATACAGGGTGTCAGCTTCATAGTTGGGTGAATTGAAGAAACACTTAGAAGATTTGTTTCGATGGAAATTTGTGGAACCAAGTGTATCACTTGGGGGACTCTGGTGTTATTAGTTAAGAAGAAAGAAGGTAGTACGAAATTGTATGTGGATTATTGAAAAATAATTAATGTAGTGATTGAGATTAAATATCCACTTCAGATGACTGGCGATTTGATGGGCCGACTGGTAAGCGAGTATGTCTTCAGTATAACCGAATTGAGGTCGGGTTATCTTTAGATTCGGGTGAAGGAAGAGGATAGTCGGATGTCAGCTTTTAGAACTCAGTGTAAGTATTACGAATATTTGGATCAATTTGTGGCGGAGTTTATTGAGAACATTGTGATTTAATATAAATGTTGAACGTCGCGAGTTGAATTACAATGTCGGAATGAGGAAACTTTATGATAAGTTGTCAAGATATATATTATGGTTTGAGGAAGCGAGTTTTCTCGAGCATGCTATCTCTGGCGATGGTACTTGTAGATCTATCGAAGGTATATGTAGTTCTACTTTGAGAGGTGTTAGGCGTGAATTATTAGTATTTTCATGTGTTAAATGACTACTGTTTGATCTGAAGCCGATCTTATTGTATGATTTTTAGTGATTTTATGGTTAGAATTGAACTCTAGAAGTTTGATGCTAATTGTAGAGCAAATTGAATCACTTTGGGTGTTATTTGTGCAGGTATTAAGGCTGGAAAGCAAGGACGAGGAAACACGAAGGCGTAAGGACACTGGAGACGCAAAATCACAAAGAAGTGGGATAAAGCAGAGGCCGAGCCGCAGCAAAACTGGGCGAGACGCGCCAAACCTTCAGGTCCCAGTTCGCGCCTCGCTAACCCGCGCCGCGCCGCGAGAGCTTTGTAAAAAGAAACTTTGTTATAAAAAGAAGCCCTAATCCTCATAAAGGAGAGATCTTTGGTGAGCGAAATTCAGAGAGCATTCATATTCCAGAGCTGAAAACAACATTCGACGGAGAATTCAACATCAATCGAAGACATTCCCTTGATCAAGATGAATCCATCTATGAAGTTTTGTGTGTTCTTCATGACTATGGAGAGCTAAACCCCATTGTGTTGAGTTTAAGGTAGTAGTTAACCTATGAAGATGCAATAACTTTGATTAATTCCTGTGAACAACTGTTTAAGTTTTATACCTTGTTTTTATTTTATATCATTGTTGAACTATCAATCGAGAGAAAGGGTTCATACTTTTACCCTAGGTTTTTATATTGCTTTGTTCTTAATTTGCAGAGATGGGATTATGAATAAGTTTTCGTAAATCATTGTGTTTAATTCCCTTTATCCTTATTGTTATTCTGAGAGATCGAATATCATACCGGTAGAGGTGATTCTAAAGTGATCTTAGACATGAGGTCAGTTTTGAAGATGAATGAAGATAATAACTTATATAATGGTTCACTTGTGGATTAATTGATCAATTGCATACGAATAGGTTGATGAACCCTAGAACTCAACATATTCATCACCATTGTTATTCATTCTTTAAGCTTTCAGTCAATTAATTATTATTTTCTTATACGCACTTTTAGACAAAATAATCAAAACCAATGCTTTTTACCACTCATTATAATTCGACTATAGAACGACAGTAATATTGACTCAGTCTATGTGGATACGATATATTAGAAAATATTTACCCAAAATACTTTCAACAAATTGGCGCCGTTGCCAGGGACTGTGTCAATATTGCAAGCATTGCAATAGCTTTTATTTTGAGTTTACTTTCATTAATCTGGTTTTTTCACGTGTTTGTTAGTGTTTGCAGAATTAGTGTATGCGCAACAAGGTTTCCAGCGATCAACTTCTTTTTGATCCCGAGATCGAAAGGACCGCTAGGAGATTGAATAGCAAAACATGAAGAAGAGCAAACATAGCAAAGGCAAGAGACAATGCAACTGCGACTTCGTCATAAGCATTAGAAACCATTGACAAGTCGTCTGACGGACTTTACTTTCACGAACTATTTGAAGAAGAGCAAGAAGCCATCGTACAACACACTGTTGTAAACATGGCCGCCACAGCTCCATGCGCAAATAGTCCTCGGCTTAATCCACAATTCGCGAGGACTGCCGCCAACGGGCGGACATCTGAATTGAAGACTGGTATTCTACAGCTCATTTGTGCAAGTCCTTTCACCGGATTGGACCATGAAGACCCATACACGCATCTTACTCGATTCTATAAGTTAGTAGGTACTACAGGTGTAGCTCAAGAGGATGAAGAGACATTGTTCAAAAGGTTGTTCCCACATTCCTTGCTATCAAAGGCTAAAGATTGGTATCTAGATCAACCCAAAGCAGTAATGACTGATTGGAATACTTTGGAAGAAAAATTCTTGGAACGATTTTACTCTCAAAACCGATTCTTTGATGCAAAAACAACAATTGCGGTATTCTCTCAAGGTAGTAATGAATCACTGAATGAAGCTTGGGAAAGATATAAAGCTATGCTGAGGAAATGCAAGGGACACAGTTTTGCAGAAGTTGATCAAATTCACATGTTCCGCAACGGTCTCACACCCACAACCAAGACACTTTTGGATGCCACAGCTGGTGGCTGACTAATGTCCAAAACACCTGTTGAAGCGATTCAAATAATTGAGCGAATGGCTCTAAATGACCGTCAGGGAAATCATGATCGAACTGTCAGAGATAAGAAACCTGGATCGCTAGAGCTAACTAATAGTGATGCTATGTTAGCTCAAAATAAATTGCTAACCACAAGTGGAGCTTTTGACACAACAAATGTCCAAACTACCACAACAAATTAAAGAGCTGAATGGAGTCTCAAATTCCTACCAAGTTGCTAAGTGTGAACTATGCAAGGGAGATCATCAAACAGGATTTTGCCTACCAGTCTTGGAAGAAGAAGTGAACTATATGAACAACAACCACGGACAAAGGCAGAATCAATATCCGAATCATCCGCCGTATCAACAGGGTTATCCACCAAGGAATAACAATCAAGGTTATCAACAAAGACCTAAAAATCAGGGATATCAATAACAAACATTTCAACCTTACACTCAACCGCCACCACAACAACAAGGAGGACCGTCTAAGTTGGAAGAAACTATGACGCAATTCATGCAGATGTCAATGACAAACCAGAAAAACCAGGATGCAAGAATTAAAAATATGGAAACTCAAGTGGGGAAACTTGCTAAACAAATTGAGGCTAATCAGTTGAATGCAACATTCTCCGCCAACACTCAAGAGAATCCGAAAGAGCATTGCAAAGCAATGGTAACTAGAACTGGTCAGAAAGGCGGTTATGAGGAGGTTGAAAACAATGATGTTGAGAAGGAAGATGATAATCGTGCTGCGGGAGATTAGGAGAATGAAATTGTTATAAGCGAGATGAATAAAGAGGAGGAAAAAAATCATTATCGCGGCGCGCTGTCAAACCGGCGAGGCACCATCAAAGAAAGATAATGCTAGGCAGTATGCAAGGTTTATGGAAATCTTCAAGCAATTACAAATCAATATTCCATTCTCCGAAGCCATTGCCAAAATGCCAAAGTACGCAAAATTCATGAAGGATATCTTGACAAAGAAGAAGAGACCAGAAGAACAAGAAGTTGTTGTTCTTGATGCGCAGTGTAGCGCTATAGTGTCCCGTCTCCCTAAAAAAGCAAGAGACCCCGGACGAGTTACACTACCAGTCACAATTGGTAACCAGCACATTGGGAATGGATTGATAGATCTAGGATCAAGCATCAATCTAATTCCTCTATCAATAGTGAAGCGGTTGGGAAATATTGAGATGAAGTCAACAAGAATGACCTTACAACTAGCAGATAAATCCACCACTCTTCCTTACGGGGTCGCACAAGACATGTTAGTAAAGGTAGACAAATTTTTGTTTCCGGTAGACTTCGTTGTGATTGATATGGAAGAAGATAAAGAATCACCGATTATTCTTGGAAGGCCATTCATGAAAACAGCTCGGATGATGATAAATATTGACGATGGTATCATGAAACTAAGAGTCCAAGATGAAGAGGTATGCTTTAATCTATTCGACGCCATGAAACAACCTAAGGATAAAAGCGATTGTTTCCGCCTAGATGTCACCGAAGAGGTAGCCATAGAAGTAGCTAGTGAGATCTATCTTTCTAGCCCTTTAGAAAGATCCCTTGTTGATTCGTTTAATATGCTGACTCAAGAGGAAGAAAAAGAAATCGAAGTATTCTTGAAGGAGCTAGAAAAGGGAGGAAACATAAATGTTAAGAATAAGAAAGTGGAGACATTAGACCCACCAAAAGAAGTGAAGGAGACAAAGATGGAACTAAAGTTACTCCCAACTCATCTGAAATATGTCTTTTTAGATAAAGAGGGAAAGAAACCAGTAGTTATTAGTTCAAAGCTGACTACACAAGAAGAAGAAAGACTACTTCAAATTCTACAAAAAAATAAAGCTGAAATTGGATGGGTCTTGGCCGATTTAAAAGGTATAAGTCTGGCATATTGTATGCACAAAATCATGTTGGAAGAAGAATTCAAACCGGTAGCTCAACCGCAAAGAAGATTAAATCCAACCATGAAGAAAGTAGTAAGAAAAGAGGTAGTCAAACTCCTGGAACCAGGGATGATTTACCCAATCTCAGATAGCGCATGAGTGAGTCCAGTACAAGTAGTGCCAAAGTAAGGAGGAATGGCGGTCATTAGTATTGAGTAGAATGAACTAATACCAACAAGAACTGTCACTGGGTGGAGAATGTGCATCGATTATCGTAGACTCAATAAAGCCACGAGAAAAGATCACTTCCCTTTACCATTCATGGATCAGATGCTTGTTAGGTGCCAAATTGTGTTAATATCTAGTTTAAATTGCGGCACCTTTCGACCGATTTTATCGAATATTCGTATAAATCCCTTTAGTTTTATATAACTATTTGTAATTTATAAATTTTAGCTTTTATTTTATGTTAATATGTGTTTTAGTTATGATTTTGCAGGTCTTGGCAAATTTTGGAAGCTTTGAGCTTGTTTTGGCCAAGATTGAAGTCTGGGGGGCAGAGCTTAGCGCGCGTCGTGCGGTAATAGGGCGCGTCGCGCCCTGGGTTCAGATATTTTGTGAAGCTTCCAGCAGAGAAAAGTGCGCGTTGCGCGCTTGGGCGGTTTGATGTGCAAGTGACATGGCACGATGCACGCTAGAGGGCGCGACGCGCCCTAGATAGAAAATAGAATTGCTATATAAAGAGCAAGTCAGATATTTTGGAGAAGATTGATCTTTTTCAGAGCTCATTACACCATTTTCTACTGTAGCAAACTGAGAAGTGAAGAATTGAAGCTTTGATCGTCGATTAATCGCCGTAGATGCTTGTTATTCTTCATCCTTACCTTATTGAGCAAGCTATCATGTCAATGGATAGATAAATATCTTTTGTATCAAGAATAGATGTAATCTTCCTTTACTTTTGTATGTTTTTCTTGTGAATATATGTGTATGAACAAGTGATGATCAATATAGATGGTTTAGTTTGTTTATTAAAGCTTTTCTATGGTATAAATGTTTGAGACATAAATGTTTGTACCTTGACCTAATTTTATCATCTATCAAACTATAAATTGCAGACATGGATTTAGCGTTTGATATTTACGTTTTATCGGTTTATAAAACGTTATTTGTATTGTTTAAGTGGTGGAGAAATCTGCGGTTAAACAATACGGTAAATCTAGCTATATCGTTGCGGAAACGGACGGTATAGACGTCGATACGTAATTATATTGATCGTTAACAAGTTTATATATATATATATATATATATATATATATATATATATTTATAGGTGACATACAAAGTTAGGTCGGTGAAATCGAATCTTGATACATTCTTTTAAACTTAGAACTTTCTTAATTTTACTCCTTGCTACTAAATTGTTGAATGATCTTAAACCAAACCCAAAGTAACCTTAACTCAAGACAACATAGACTATAGAACGGCGGTGGTATTGCAATAATCCCTGTGGAAACGATATAATCTAAAAGTAATCCATTATACTTTCAACAAAATGCCGCCGTTGCCGGGGATTGTTGTTTAGATATTGCAAGCATTGCAATAGTTTGTTTTGTATTGAGTCTTATAATTAATATCTTGTTTCTAAATTTTTATTCCTTGTGTTTGTTAATTTGCTTGGTTAGTTTTACAGATTACAGTTTATGCGAGGACGTGTACCTGCAGATCAACTCCTTTTTGATCCTGAGATTGAAAGGACTGCTCGTAGATTGAATAGCAAAACTCGTAGACGAAGACAACTAGCAAAGAAAAGAAGACAACAACAAGAAGCTTCTTCTTCAACTCCGGTTGAAAACTTAGTTGAAGGAGAGATGGCAGATGCTATGCCTAATGTTCCACCTCGAGGGCCTTGTGTCAATAGCCCTCGTTTGAATGCTTAATTTGCTCGTGATCAAAACAATGGAAGGAATTCCGAGATGAAAACGGGGTTACTTCAATTGCTTTATCAAAATCCTTTCACGGGATTAGATCACGAGGATCCTTTTACTCATCTCACGAAGTTCTATGAGATAGAAGGGACTATTGGTGCTCCGGCGACCGAAGAAGAACAGGTGTTCAGGAGACTATTTCCTCATTCCTTGATAGGAAAAGCTAAGGAGTGGTATCTTGATCAACCAAACAATGTCATGACTAATTGGAATGAGCTAGAGGAGAAATTTCTTGACAGGTTCTTTCCACACAATAGGTTCATGGAAGCGAAAACTTCCATTTCGGTGTTCTCACAAGGTCCGAATGAAGCTCTCAATGAAGCGTGGGAGAGGTTCAAATCTATGGTTCGAAAATGCAAAGGGCATGGATTTGATGAATTGACTCAAATCCATATCTTTAGAAATGGACTTCAACCACAACCGAAAACACTTTTAGATGCTACCACGGGTGGGTCTTTGATGTCAAAAAGTGCTGAAGAAGCAATTGCTATCATAGATAGAATAGCCTTGAATGATCATCAAGGGCAACACAACCGTAGTACATCGCAAAGAAAGCCGGGAGTTCTTGAGTTGAATACAAGTGATGCAATACTTGCTCAAAACAAGTTATTGACACAACAAGTAGAATTGCTTACTCAACAAATGACGAAACTCCCTCAACAACTCAAAGAGATACATGGAATGCCTACCAAAATTCAACAAGTGATGTGTTGTGAATTATGTAGGGGTGACCATCAAACTGGTTTTTGTCCTCCACCCGGTGAAGAAGTGAACTATGTTTCAAATCCTAATCAAGGCTATGGTGGGCGACAACAACAACCTTACAACAATAACCAAGGTTACCAACAAAGAGGTAATCAAGGTTATCAACAAGGATGGAGGCCGGATGCGGGTCCTTCGAATCGTCAAAATCCTTATCTAGGTTGTTACAATCAACAACCTCAACAACCTCAACAAGCACATCTTTCAATAGAGGACACTCTTAGCCAATTCATGCAATTGCAAATTGCAAGCCAAAAGAGTACGGATGCGGCCATAAAGAATCTTGAAACTCAAGTCGGGCAATTGTCAAAACAACTTGCCGATCAAAATAAAGGTCCTTTTCCGGCTACTACACAAGAAAATCTTCGAGAGCATTGTAAGTCTATTCTAACTCGTAGTGGTAGAACTATTGATATGGGGGTAGGAGAGGTAGTTGAGGAAGATATTGTTGAAGTTGAAAAAGATAGAGTGATTGAAGTAGAAAAAAATGTTGAGGGTGACTTAGTTGAAAATGAGGAAGAGAAAGAATTAGTTGAAAAAGAAAATCTTGAGATAGAAGTGGAAAAAGGGAAGAAAAAATTGAGTGTGAGTGAAAAGGGGAAGATGAAAAAGGATTCAATTCATGTGAAAAATTGCCTTACCCTCCCGGTCCGTCAAAGAAAGATGATGCTAAGCACTATGCTCGGTTCTTGGACATTTTCAGTAAATTGCAAATAAATGTTCCTTTTTCCGAGGCATTAGAGCAAATGCCGATGTATGCTAAATTTATCAAAGACATCATCACCGAAAAGAGAAGATTCTTGGATCCTGAGGTAGTGACGGTGAGCTCTTGTTGTAATGCGTTAATTCAACACATTACACCGATTAAATCAAATGATCCTGGACGGGTGACGTTGCCGGTGTCTATTGGAAATGTTCATATAGGCAAAGGTTTGGTGGATACTGGTACTAGTATAAATTTGATCCCATTGTCTATGGTGAGAAGGTTAGAAATTAATGATTTGAAGCCAACTCGAATGACGTTATCATTAGCTGATAAATCCACAGCTCATCCTCATGGAGTTGCGGAAGACTTGCTTGTCAAGGTAGACAAATTTTGGTTTCCTGTTGATTTTGTTGTCATAGACATGGAAGAAGATCCAGATATACCATTGATCCTAGGAAGGCCTTTCATGAAGACGGCCCGAATGATGATAGACATTGATGATGGCTTAATGAAATTACGATACCAAGACGAGGAATTATGTCTTGATCTCTTTGAAGCCACCAAGCATCCGAGTGATGACGATGATTGTTTTAGAATCGATGCTATATAAAAAGCTATTATGAAAGTGGATTATCAAATGCATTTGTCAAATCCTCTTGAGAAAACTTTGATGGAAGCTCTTGAAGTGCTTACAAAAGATCAAGAGAAAGAAATTGAAGATTGCTTGAGAAATCTTGAGGCATGTGATGAAATAAATCCATTTGAAGCTCAAATTGAAGAATTGAAAGATGAGCCTAAAGTTGAAGAACTAAAGGTGGAGTTGAATGTGTTACCTTCTCATTTGAAATATGTGTTTCTCGGTGACAATTTCACTAAGCCGGTTATCATTAGTAGTTGCTTGTCTAGCATGAAAGAGCATCGATTGAAAGAAATATTGATAAAGAATCAAGGAGAAATAGGATGGGTTTTATCCGATTTGAAGGGTATTAGTCCGGCCTATTGTATGCATAAAATTATGTTGGAAGATGATTTTCGGACCGTGGCACAACCTCAAAGGCGATTGAATCCGACAATGAAAGAAGTTGTTAGAAAAGAGGTTGTGAAGTTATTGGAGGCGGGGATGATTTATCCTATCTCCGATAGCGAATGGGTGAGTCCGGTGCATGTGGTACCGATAGTGACAATCTGTTGAGAAGATGTGTCACTGATGAGGAAACAAAAAGCATTTTGTGGCATTGTCACAATTCGCCGTATGGTGGTCATTATAATGGTTTGCGTATGGCCACAAAAGTCCTTCAGTCGGGATTTTGGTGGCCTACTTTGTTTAAAGATGCTTACCACCATGTAGCAACTTGCGACAGTTGTCAAAGAACGGCGGTGGTATCACAATAATCCCTGTGGAAACGATATATTCTAAAAGTACTCCAATTTACTTTCAACAAAATGGCGCCGTTGCCTGGAGGACTTGCTCCTCCTCCCTTCTAAGGTTCCCAGCAGGCTATATATTATAGAGATAGCATGGTTTCTACCCTAATTTCCATAAATTTCAGAAAATCCCTAAATCTAAAAACCTAAATTTTTTTCAGTTTGGGCCCAGCATGGGTGGGCCCAAACTGAAATTATTTTTTCTTTTCAACATCATGTACAGCACACGACGCGCGCTATCATGGCGCGGCGCGCCCTCATCTCTGCCAGGAAGGGGTCAAGGAAGCATACAGCGCGCGACGCACGGTGTAGCGCGCTTAGCGCCCTACACCAGAAACAACAAAAATTTTCTTTTTACCATTACATCTGAAAATACCGGTAGATCAGTTCTGGCTCGATGACAGCGCAAAAATCCCACCTGCAAAAATTACCACAAAACAAGGTGATTATATACAACTTGGGGTGCCTCCCAAGAGCGCTTTGTTTAACGTCAGTCAGCTCGACGGTTAAAGGCAATCAAGGATCACCAAACGATAAAACACATGTTTCACGATTAAAATCACTTCCTCGATAGACCTTTAACCTCTGACCGTTAACAACCCATTCTTGCTTTGTTTTCGGGTCCTTTATCACAATAGCCCCTTGGCTTCTAACACTCTTAACCAGAAATGGACCTGACCATTTTGACTTCAACTTTCCCGAAAAAAGTCTTAACCGGGAATTGAAAAGTAGCACCAGTTGTCCTACCTTAAAGTCCTTCAATCTGATCTTACTATCATGATAGAATTTGGTTTTTTCTTTGTAAATTGAATTTGACTTATAGGCATGCAATCTCATCTCTTCCAACTCATGAAGTTGGATTTTTCTTCTTTCACCATACAACTTGTGGTCAAAATTCAAAAGTTTCAAGGCCCAATATGCCTTATGCTCTAGTTCTATAGGAAGATGGCAACTTTTACCATACACCATTTGAAATGGCAAGCCTAGTTCAGTGTATTTTGAACGACAATGATGTGCATGTTTCAAGGATAGTGGCAAATGAGCTGAAGAGAGTCGCCCTGAATGGGACTTGTCATGGTGATGGGGTAAAATGTAGGTTGATTTTTCCTGGGCTAATCATGGGTTTGTGCAGGAAGGCTGGAGTCAGGTTTCCACCTGGGGGAATGATTCCCATGGATGGAGTTATCGATGATATTTTTGCTAACAGGTACTGTCTTCCTGGTGGCCGTCCTCATGGTGTTGCTGCTAATGCACCTGACCTTCCTGATGTAACACCCCTTTTTATACCCTAAACTATTTAACATATAATCAGAGAATAGCATGCATATAATTCAAAAGGGCGTCACATTGATGCTTTTAGAAGAACTAAAAACCTTTTAAAAAAAAACTGACAGCATTTATTTACACAACATACTACACCTGGTCATTTTAATAACACTCAATATAAAATCACAATTTAACCTGGATATGCATTCACAGCGGAAAATATGATACTCATGTGATTCATAATGATTCATGTCCCATACCATGATCATACATCGATTAATGGTCTCAATTCAACATAAGACATAATCAAAGGTTTGGCTTAAAAGCCTCTCAAAATGACGAGTAACCAACAAATAAGTTCATAAGTCATAGCATAATACATGAGCAATATAACATGAGTTCAATACACCTAGTCTACCCAGTGTTACATGACCAGAGCATCGACTCACTACCTAGTTTCCAATAACCATGGAAGAACCTCCGGCTAGGTCACACGCGGCTACTAAACTCCAGAACCTGCATGTCGCCAAACGAGGGCAACATTAAAACAGAAGGGTGAGAATACGAACCATTATGAAGAAAGTATAACGGAATACAATGGTTAAATCAACACTTCAAGTAATTAATCATACTATGTATAACCATGTAGATAATAGTAATCAACCCATATTTCACATGTTATCGAGTATACAATAAGCTTAAATAGTATAATATTTCAATTCTACTATTATATTCTCGATTAAGTACACAATCATAATTATCACATATTCACACATTCAATCAAATATGTATTCAAACTTCACTCGTTTTCAATTATCCAACTCATACACATATCACAACTACATCAACTTCACATACTCAATTATCGCATAATTTTAATGTGACTCAATGCAAGATATGTGACGCTATGCATGTGGTACCGAATTGTGAACCCAAGGTTTCACCGCTTTCCGATTCAATATCTAGAATCCAAGCCACGCTTCCGATCCGGACAAGACCAAAGCCCCCCAAAATGTAAACATATAGTCTACCGCTTCCGATTCATTCTAGAATCTAAGCCTCGCTTTTGTTTCAAAGCAAACCACCTTTGTTTCAAGGCACACCATGATATGAATGTATGTACAATGTTAGCAAACATATGCAATTAAGATCATCTCTACCATCTTAATATTTAGCATATCACAATAATCCACTCTATGAATTATCCAAAATATTGTACACCACATTCTCCCCACACAAGCATTATTCACATATAATAGTCAACACACAATTCCTATCCACCATTCCAATTAACACTAGTAATTAACACTATCATATGCTAACTCACAATTTGTCAATTTTATATGGTTTACCCACTTTCATATTAAACCAACAAGACATTAGTATTTTTATCATCTAACTATTTCTAAATCTCAATATTAGGACCATAATAGAAATACAATCCAATTACTATCTTTATTAGAAACATATTATCTTACATAGAAGTCAATTCCATTCAAACATGCCTATTTACCAATTAATCTAAATATATATTTATCATATATGCCCATTAATGAAGTGTGATGGTTGTTCACATTTTATTTGGATCAATGGCCATAGCAATCACCTACCATGATATCGCTACAGTATGTAGCTCATATACTTGTTCCTAACAATGCCAAAATTCTACAGTGAAGGAAAGTATTACAAGTGGTATGTTCCATCACACAAATACATTGGTGACTCGTTTTCACTTGGATCAATAGTTAGCATCAGCAGCATGTTCATTTAGTAAAGGGTAATATGGCCCACGTTTTCTAATTGGCCAAGAGAAAAAAACATCAACAGCCAATTCATGAATAAAAGAAAACAAGCAAAGTTGGAACACGACACATTCCAGCATGATGCGATATACAGTATCATCTGCATACAAACTGCCGTCGGTCATCAACACCATGTGGTGACGTCATTCGGTAACCTATACTTCATTTCATTTTGTTTTCATGAGTATGTGAACACAGGAGTGCTCATTTCCAGTATTAATTTTGGTTTAAAATTCCAATTTCTCTACCGATTCCAGTATGCTAATAAAGATTAAACACATATTTTATAAGATTCACTATGAACAAATATAACTATATTAATCTACCAATCACCCCATTATACTAGCCCACAATGATTAGGGATTCTCCCCCTTACCTCTTGATTTCTCCTCCAAAACCCTAGCTCCTCCTCTTGTTCCTCTCCTCCACTTCTATTCTTTAGACCAGAAAAATGAAAATGATGCTCCTGCTCTTCATTTCCTCTCTTACTATCTTTATTTATTATATTGGGCTTTAAAACTAATAACACCTCCTAATTGCTTATGACTCCAATAGATAGGCCCAATTAATCTAACTCTCTAATAACTTAATTAATTCTATTAAACACAAATCCACTCGAGTTTAATTAATTAAATTAATAATTAAATCTCATAACGATTAAATAATTAATTAACACACCGAAGAGTATAAAATATTATAATAAAATAAATACTAAAAAAAACGGGCTGTTACAACTCTCCCCAACTTAAAAGATTTTCGGCCTCGAAAATTACCTCAAACAAACAACTCCGGATATGATTCCTTTATCTTATCCTCGAGTTCCCAAGTGATGTTGCCATCGGTGACTCCGCCCCATACCACTTTCACCAAAGCGATTTCCTTGCCACGAAGCTTCTTCACTTCACGATCTTCAATCCGCATAGGTGTTGTATCAACCGTCAAATTATCTCTTACCTGCACATCATCCAACTGAACAACATGCGATGGATCCGCAATATACCTCCTTAATTGAGACACATGGAACATATCATGGAGATTAGAAAGAGACGGTGGCAACGCAATCCGATAAGCCACTTCACCCACCTTTTCCGAAATTTGGTAGGGACCAATAAAACGTGGCGTCAACTTACGCGACTTCAACGCTCTACCAACTCCCGTTATTGGCGTAACACGAAGAAACACATGATTATCCTTCTCAAACTCAAGAGCCTTCCTTCTCTTATCATGGTAACTCTTTTGGCGGCTTTGAGAAGCCTTCATCTTCTCTTGAATCATCTTAATCTTATCCGTAGTCTCTTGAATCAATTCGGGTCCAACCACAGCACTCTCTCCCGACTCATACCAACACAAAGGAGTTCTACACCTCCTACCATAAAGCGCTTCAAAAGGTGCCATTCCAATACTTGAATGAAAACTGTTGCTATAAGTAAACTCGATCAAAGGCAAGAAACTATCCCAATTTCCTCCTTGTTCCAGAACACAAGACCTTAAGAGATCCTCAAGTGACTGAATAGTCCTCTCCGTTTGACCATCAGTTTGCGGATGATACGCTGAACTGAAACGCAACTTCGTACCCAATGCGCTTTGCAAACCTTCCCAAAATCTCGAAGTAAACCTCGGATCTCTATCAGAAACAATACTCGACGGAATACCATGCAAGCACACAATCTTCTCAATGTATAACTTAGCAAGCCTCTCCATCGAATAATCCATCCTCATCGGAATAAAATGAGCACATTTAGTCAATCTATCCACAACGACCCAAATTGCCTCACAATTACTCGATGTCTTTGGCAAACTTGAAACAAAATCCATAGAGATACTATCCCACTTCCACTCGGGAATAGATAGCGGTTGCATCAAACCAGACGGTTTTTGATGTTCAATCTTTGACTTTTGACAAGTCAAACAAGAATACACAAACTCCGCTATGTCCTTCTTCATACCTTGCCACCAAAATATTTTCCTCAGATCTTGATACATTTTAGTAGTGCCAGGATGAATACTCAAACCACTTCTATGTCCTTCCTCAAGAATCCTCTTTCTCAAGTCCGCAACATCTGGAACACAAACTCGATTATGACACTTCATAATACCATTCTCATCAATCCGAAAGTCACCACCTCTTCCTTGATTAATCAATGTGAATCGATCAACCAAACTCAAATCAGATTTCTGTCCCTCTCGAATCTCATCCAAAATACCACTAGTAAGCTTCAACATACCAAGCTTCACACCACTAGAAGTCTCTTCACATAACAAACTCAAGTCTCTAAATTATTCCAATAATTCAAACTCTCGAATCATCAACATAGACATGTGCAATGACTTCCTACTCAATGCATCGGCTACCACATTCGCCTTACCAGGATGGTAGTTTAAACTAAAATCATAATCTTTCAAGAACTCCAACCATCTTCTTTGTCTCATATTCAACTCTTTCTGATCGAACAAGTACTTCAAGCTCCTGTGATCACTAAACACATCAAACCTTGATCCAAACAAATAATGTCTCCAAAGCTTTAAGACAAACACCACCACAGCTGCCAACTCCAAATCATGTGTAGGATAATTCCTCTCATGAACCTTGAGTTGCCTTGAAGCATAAGCTACAACTTGTCCCTTTGCATTAGAACACCTCCCAATCCCAACAAAGAAGCATCACAGTAAACCATGAAAGGTTCTAACGGATCCAGTAAAATCAAAATGGGAGCAGAAGTCAATCTTCTCTTAAGTTCTCGAAAATTCTCTTCACATTGCGAGGTCCAAATAAAGGCTTGCCCTTTCCTAGTCAACTGCGTCAACGGTAACGACAACTTAGAAGACCCCTCAATGAACTTCCTGTAATAACCAGCCAAACCAAGAAAACTTCTAATCTCAGCAACAGACTTAGGAGCTTCCCATTGAGATACAGCCTCAATCTTCGAAGAATCAACAGAAATACCACCACTTGAAATCACATGCCCAAGAAAGCTTACTTCTCTTAACCAAAACTCACATTTAGATAGCTTAGCAAACAACTTCTTCTCTTTCAACACGGACAGAACAACCCTCAAGTGCTCAGCATGCTCTTCCTCACTCTTAGAGTAAATCAAGATGTCATCAATGAATACCACAATAAACTTATCCAGGTAGTCATGAAAGATCCTATTCATATATTCCATGAACACGCCAGGTGCATTAGTCACACCAAACAACATCACAGAATATTCGTAATGACCATACCTCGTTCGAAAAGCAGTTTTTTGAATGTCCTCAGCTCTAACGCGAATCTGATGATAACCAAACCTCAAATCAATCTTGCTAAACACACATGCTCCAACCAACTGATCCATCAAGTCATCGATTCTTGGAAGTGGATATCGGTTCTTAATCGTCACTTTGTTCAATTGTCTATAATCAACACATAATCTCATCGAACCTTCTTTCTTCTTGACCAATAGAACAGGTGCACCCCATGGCGATACACTAGGACGGATAAATCTCTTCTCAAGCAATTCTTCTAGTTGACTCTTCAACTCTTTCAACTCTGAAGCAGACATCCTATATGGCGCCATCGATACAGGACTAGTTCCAGGAACTAAATCAATCGAAAACTCAACTTCTCATTCCGGTGGTAAATCAATTATATCATCAGGAAATACCTCTGCAAATTCACAAACTATAGGCAATTCCTCAATGGTCTTCTTCTCGTGCACATCTAAGGTTGCTAACAACATAAACAATTCAGCCCCATCTTGAACCGATTTGTCGACTTGCTTAGCGGTCAAGAACAAGTCTTCTTTAATACAGTTCTCAGGAAAGATGACCGTCTTATCAAAACAGTTGATATACACGCGATTAAATTCCAACCAATTCATGCCCAAAATCACATCAAGTTGTTCTAAAGGAAGACAAACTAAATCGATCCCAAAATCTCTACCAAAGATACTCAATGGACAATTCAGACATACATAAGAAGTAGAAACAGAACCCATAGCAGGTGTATCAATAACCATACTTCTACGCATATCAGATAATACAAGAGTCAATCTCCTAGCACAATCCAAGGAAATGAACGAATGTGTCGCACCAGTATCAATAATCGCAATCAAAGGTGTACCATTAATGAAGCACGTACCTTGAATTAGCCTCTCATCAGTAGTGGCTTCCGCACCAGATGTAACACCCTAAATCTACCCCGCAATCAAGTTGAATATCAGAGTACAAAATTTCAAGCAAATAGAACTTAACGATTCGGAGCGTCACATTTTAAACAACAAAATCACATACATATATCATGCTCAATTACTTAGATACATAACACTCATATAGGAGAACAATATCAAAATCATTAAATCGTTGTCAGCCAATCACGTACTCTCATCACAGCGGAAAATCATATGTCAATAACAATACAACTCATAATATCGATACATCTAAAAAGTCTCAGCATAATATAAGGGCAAGGTTTAACAAGGATAAACACAAGAAACCAAAACATAAACAAGTAATCCAACGTTCCCCGAGTGCTACATATCAGAGCATCGACACACACCGACTCGAGCTATAGGTACACGACTACTCTGCGTCATTACCTGCACGTTACCAACGGAGGGCAACATTCAAACAGAAAGGGTGAGATATCATTCATTATAAAGAAGTGTATGATAATATTCAAAGCGGAGAAATAATCATACATCGGTACCCACTTCTCAACATGTATCACTTACTACTATTCACATCATTCAACATCTTACCGACAACAATAATATCAATCTCAATTAAAGCATACATAGTCATTTATCACATATGCTCAACGAAACAACCATCAAATCGACACAAGATAACATTCATGTTATGCACACACAAATATTCAAATACAACTCATTATACGACTTTACTTATGCAACTCGAATAATGCAAATGCATGTGGTACCATTGGAGTAAAACTCCCGTATCAAACAATTGCCATTGGGCCGTCTCAAACATTCGCCACAAGGGTCGTCTCAAACATTTGCCACTAGGGCCGTCTCAAACAATGCAATGAATATGACTCAATGATGCACATTCACAATCACACTTAACGACATAATCGACTCAAACAACATAATCTACGTATACGACATGATCAACTTAAACGACATAATCAATTCCGGATATCCAATGTCAAAAAAATCCAATTCAAGAAGATTCCAAGAGTTTTCAAAGTTATACTAAGCATATTCTACGGAAAGACATCAATTAGGGCTTCACGTAGAATCAAACGGCACTTAAAAAGGAGTTACAGTTCAAAAGATACAGCATTTCAAAGTTTAGAAAAAGTTCTGTAAAACAGGGTTCGCGGCGCCAACAGGGTTCGCGGCGCGAACTGAGTGAATCAAGTATCTCCTGAGTTTCTGCCAAGCTGTTCACGGCGCCAACAAGGGTTCGCGGCGCGAACTGAGCAAATCCAATTTTCCCAAGTTTCTGCCAAGAGGTTCGCGGCGCAAACAAGGGTTCGCGGCGCGAACTGGCGATTTTTAGAAAATCCCAAACACAGAAAACAACATACGAAACCCATCCCAAAACCCCTAAACTCAACCCAATCAAGATGGAAAACACCAACCATCACGAACAGCAATAGAATACATGTTATAAACACAAATACAACACATATTATGGGTCTTATAACATCATAACATCATCAAACATCAATTAAACACATTTCAACTCATCAAATCAAGCATTTGTTCATAAACCCTAACATCTCTACACACAACTTCCAGGGATGCAACATACAATTAAATCCCACCCAAAACATCATCATACATCCCTTTAGCATGAAAGAATCCCACCCTTACCTTAGGTTTGGATTGAAGACAACTCTAGCTTCAATATTGAGATTCCCCTCTTTCTCTTCACTCTACTCTTCTCTTCTTTCACCAAAAACCCCAAAATGAACTTCTAATTTCTATTTCCTCTAAAACCCTTGTGTAGCAACCTGCCCTAAAAATTAGACTTTTAGAGTCGCCACCTATTCTGAAGGGCGAATAGGAAACCCTACGCAATTTAGAGATCGGGGTAAGTTATTATAATCAGGTTGAGGGAAGGTATTAGGAACCCTCAACCCTTTCCTATGGCTTTGAATCTAAGGTAAAGGTTTGCGGCTAAACATAAAGAAAGTTGACAGAAAGTTAATAGGGTAAATGACAAGATTTAAACCTGATTAGAATTTTGAGGAAGGGGACTCGCCTTGGTTACCCAAGTGCCTACGTATCTCCTTATGGAGAATCAGAGTCAACGTAGTTCGGGCACAGGATTGTACGCCTTAGAATTAGATTTGAATGGTTGATGGTATTCTGAATTACCGTTTCGCAGTTTTGAAAAGGTATTTTGAGTTACCTTCGTAGTTTCGCAGTATCGAAGAGATGAAAATCTGTGGTTTGTGGTTTGATGTGTTTTAAGTGTTTGGGCGTACAACCCTGATTTGATATGGCACCGTTAGATGCGGTGACCAATAGATTTGGTCAGTATAGCTAACGGATTATGGGGCATTGCTGGTTACTCAGATCGATAGATTGATCGTCGCGGGCAGCAAATTAAAATGTGTTTTAATTTTATGTATTTTTTATCTCTCGTCTAATGCGACTAATAGATTTAGTCGGGTTGAGGAGAGAATTAATTTAGAATTAATAGGATTATAAATTAATTAAAAAATTATTTCTCGTCTAATGCGACTAATGGATTTAGTCGGTTCGAGGAGAAAATTAAATCGTCAAAGAAAACAGTTAAACAATTAAAATTTTACAAGATTATTTTTATTAAATCTTATTATTTTTTTTATATTGTATAGGGGTGCGTTTTCCAGTTTGAGAGCAATTTAAGGGGTGTGAAAAGCAAAGAGATAGGCCCACTAGAGCTAGAGATACGTTGGGATCAGGTATGGTGAGGGAGTACATGATTATGGTGTAAGCTTGTGACCAGGGACGTTGGATCTGGTACGTAATCATCTAAGGGCCTGTGTGCATTTAATTTGAAGATGCATGATAAGAGTGCACTCACTGAATCATGTTCAGTGATGCTTGCCAAGTGTCCATGGGAGGACAAATGGCAACGATCGGGGTGCCCACGGAAGATTAACAAAAGACCTATACAGACCCCTCTCTCATTTTTCTCTTCCCTTTCTCTCTCTAACTTCTCCTTCTCTCTCTTTGTTCTCTCCTCTCTCTTCCTCACAACCCAGAAACCGGCCTCGAACCACCACAAACCACCTCTAACACCACCGTACCACCCAGGCCTCCGATGAATATTCATCGGAGTGTTCATGCCAAACCCAGAAGATCTTCATATTAACCCAGCAAACCTTCATCCCCACCCAGAAAACCAAAGAACCCAGATGAAGATCATCATGATCTTCATCTTCTCCCGACCCCATCTTCATCAATGCAACCCAGAATCAAACATCGACAACGAAATCCAACAATCCAAACCCTAAACTCTATGAACCCTAACCGGATAAGCACCCTAACCTTGAATTTGACGAACCCTAACCTTGAATTTGACAAACCCTAACCCTAGTCACGAACCCTAACCCCCAAATTCCAGAAAAATACAGTCAAAGCAACAATCAATCGTGTGATAAAGCTAAGTGTTCAACTAGATTACCTTATGTTCTTGAATTTCAGGAACGTGTAAGCTCCCTCCTGATCCCTCTTCTTCTATGTGCTTTTCGCAGGTTCAAGATTGAAGATTGAAGTTCCAGTCTCCAGAGTTGGTTTGCGCAGCTTAGGGTTTATATCTCCAGAAATTCGTCCCCTTCTTCTGTTAATTTCCTTTTGTTTTATAGTTAGGTTTAATGATTTTGATTTAGGAAAAAACAGATTCAATTAGTTTAGGTTATTGATTCAGATTCGTTTGTAATTATATATTTGTTGATTCAATAAAAATTATTAAGATTTGGTTTTGTTTAAGTTTGTTAAGATTCAATTTAGTGAATATTTGATTTGTGATTCAATTAATCCATGGGCCTGGGTAGTTGTTAGATGATTAGGGTTTGTTGTTTGGAGGCGGGCGGCGCCGCTGGGTGCATGGAGGAGCAGCTCTAGGGTTTCGTATGAGGGAAGGAGAAAGTGAACAGTGGCCGGGTTGGGTATGACCCGGTCCACTCCCTGATCCGTTCACGGCCCAGCGTGATAGGCCCAAAGCTCTCTTTTTTTTTTGGCTCAGAATGCAACAATCCAAAGACGTTAAAAGCTCAATTAACCAAATTAATGATTTAATTAATCTCTTAATCACCTATGATAATTGCAAATGATTATTAAGTTTAATATTATCAATTAATAATAACATCTAAAATAATACTAGTATTATCTTAAACACTAATAATAATTAATTTAATTAAACCAATAATAAAATACTAATAATCTCAAAACTAGTAAGAAAAATGGTTAAATGAAGATAAGCAAATGGGCCTATTGGGCCCTAATTTTTTCTTAAAACACACCCCTCTCTTTTCTTTTCCTAAGAAGCAAAAGGAAAAACCAAGTGCCAATTGAATTTAAAAAGATTTTGCTATTTTCACCCTTATTATTTTAAACCAATCTATACAGGAGTTTTATAGGAGAGCGAGTTTGATAATAGATATATCAGACCCTATGGCTCCTAATTTTTAACATCCTTAATAAATCGAAATGGGAATCACATCGGGTAAATTTTGGGGTATGACAGCTGCCCCTATTTAATTTATCTTGGATTGAATGGCGTGAGAATACGCAGGTCTCACGCTTTTCGGATCGAAGAGTTATTAAATAATGGAAGACCCCTAAATTTACCTCGTGCTGAGTGTGAGCGAGAGAATCGTCCTGCTAAAGCCTGAGTCTTACATAGCGAGGACTTACCGTTAGTTGTGTGATTAGCTTGCTATAGTGCTAGCAAGCTTTCGCAGTTTATGAACCCCACTTACTATAATTTTAGTAAGTTTCTCGTAATTTGTGAACCCCAGTAGGATCACTTGCTATAGCTCTAGCAAGCTCACCTGCACCGATAGGATTACCTGTCATAGCTCTGACAAGCTCACCTGCATCATTAGGATTATTTGCCCTGCTTCGGACAAATTCACCTGTATAGAAGTTTGTTTTGTAAATGCGTATGCACCATGCTTATGCATTATGCGCATGCCCCTGTTGTTTGTATGATGTATATGTATGAATATTCACATGTAAATGTTGCGTGTATGCAAATGAGTATGTATGATAACTCCAACACCTCATCTCCTTATCACCTATTGCCTTTGTTTAACCTTTCTTTGAGGTGTTTGTGAATCCTAGTTCGGATTGTATTCGAGGAGAGATGAAGTAATGTCTTACATAAGACCACCTGGAGAGGTTTCCTGAACAGGGTAGATCATTAACAGATGTGATGGAGATTAGGCTTCAAACGAAGCTCGGGAAGAATTGTCTTAGAGAAGACTTGACTGAGGAAACTCTTTGAAAGAGCAAGATGTGTCTTTTTAGAAAAGATTGGAATTTTTTTTGAAGAATATTACTTAAAGAGGTTGAGATACGTTTTTTTTTTAAACAAAATTACCTAGAGAGGCTCCTAAAAGGATATAAATTGTCTTAAACAAGATTGCCTAGAGAGGCTCCTAAAAAGATATAAAACATCTTAAACAAGACAACTTTGACAGGTTCCTATAAAGGATGTGAAACTTCTTAAACAAGATTACCTAGAGAGGCTGAGATATGTCTTAGAGAAGATTGGATAAATATTTGAAGAATATTACCTAAAGAGGTTGAGATATGTCTTAAACAAGACTACCTAGACAGGCTCCTAAAAAAGATATGAGACGTCTTAAACAAGACAACCTTGACAGGTTCCTATAAAGGATATGAAACTTCTTAAACAAGATTACCTAGAGAGGCTTCTAAAAAGATATGAAACATCTTAAACAAGATTACCTAGAGAGGTTCCTAGAAAGGATACGAAACGTCTTAAACAAAACTAACCTAGAGAGGTTTCTAAAAAGATATGAAACGTCTTAAACAAGATTAGCCTAAAAAGATTCCTGGAAAGGATGTGATACGTCTTAAACAAGACTACAAGGTTAACCTAGATATGACTCAAACAAGACTGACATGGAAAGACTCCTAACGATGATAAAAGGTTTTATCGAAGGCTATCTAGAAAGGTTGATAAGCGTCTTGGAGAAGACTACCTTGAAAGGTAAGAAAATCTTTGATTATTTTTGAATTTCCTTTGAAGAAAGGCTCAGAATGAAAACATCAAAATTGTTAAGATTAGATCGTTGAAACGATTGTATTTGCACCGTGTTTGGATGATAATATCCTTTTGACTCTGGAGTGACCATGTTATGCCACGAGCCTGACATGCACTGCCCCAATATTTGAATTCTTGAAAGATATGCCCTAGTCGAGAGGATTATTGATTGTATGCCCCTGCAATCCTCGAGATTTTGCCCCTGTTTAGGAGAACCCCCTAGATGTGGTTCACCCGGTTCAGGGATCTTTATTAGAAATGATTGCTTTTGATTAAACCAATCTCCCTGATGCTAGGTGCTGATTCGAATGTGAAGCAGATGCTTTTCAGAATTAGCCATGCGTCTTGGTCGTGTACGATGGACAAAAATTCGCTGAATACTCAGAATGAGATGATGTCTTCTAGGAGATTACCTGAAGAGGTTCCCGGAAAGGATATGAGATCTTCTTAAGCAAGACTGTGCTTTAAACAAAGCTCGGGGAGGCACGTTTGCAAAGAAGGTCAAAAGGTTCCCATAGAGGACAAAGACCATTTTAAGGAATGTGGTGTTTTAAACAAAACTCAGGAAAAGACATTTCGAAGAAGACTATCCTAGAAAGGATGGGATACCGCCCTGAAGAAGACTGTACTTTAAACAAATGTTTGACAAGGTTTATGAGAGGAATTTGAACATGTCTTAAAAAAGACTAACTGAAAAGAGTGACAGGTGTCTTAAAGAAGATTACCTAGAAAGGTTCCTGGAAAGGACGAAGGATATTTTTAGAGAATATTACCTGAAAAGGGTAAGGGATTTCTTAAAGAAGACTAACATGAAAATGTTAAGAGATGTCTTACAGAAGACCATCTAGAAAAGGTTCTTAGAAGGGAATGTGTCTTAGAGAAGACTATCTGAAAAGATTTTTGAAGACGGCGAGAGACACCTGGGAAGGTTTGTAGAAAGAACGAGAGGGTGTGTCTTAAAGAAGACTATTTGAAAAGGGCTCCTAGAAAGGATAATAGATATTTTGAGCATGTCTTAAAGAAGACTTCCTGAAAGGATTAGGAGACGTTTTAAAGAAAATTACCTAAAAAGGTCCCTAGAAAGGATGTGAGAATAGTATTAACCACATTTGACACTGAGTGACCTTTGCAACGTGCCCCCAGGTAATGGACTTGCCCCATGGGCTACTCAGAGTCCTTGAGATATTCCATGGATCTTGATTAGATTGCCCTAGATAAATAGGATGACAACGGGCTATGCCTTGTGTATACACCAGCCATCCGAGTCAGGCGTAAGAGATATTTCTTCTTTGATATGCTTTTAAAGCTATTTCGCCAGTCGGTGGGATTTTTAGCCATTAGCCATGCCCCATGCAACTTCTCCCTGATGTTAAAACATTTGAATCTATATAGACAAGTGCGCTTTATAATGAAAATCATAAGATGCGAATGCATATGTCTGTCTTGAAAGTTTAAAAACATTTTTTTTGAATAAAACAAAGTTTTTTTTTGTAAGAAAGTGATATCAACTCAAAAGTTATAGTAGACCTTAAGGAGTCGGGATACCTTTGGTAACAGTATGCTTTCGAACTAACCATGCTTCAGTTAGGACTTTTAAGGGTTGTAACGTGGCCTTGGTTCAGGGTTTTAAGAAACAACGGATATAAGGCTCAAAATTTATTTAACCCACCCCTCTCTTCGTGATGTTCTCCAGTCCTATGCTCAGCTAACTGTGCATTTAAACTCCAAAAGACTTTGGGTATTGTAATATTGACATTCATGAAGGTTCAAAAACCAAAGGTTTATCTGCAAAGGCAGTCATCCTCCTTTTTTTTTTGTAATATCTTCCTTTTGTCAAGGGTATATAGTGACCCCTTTTTTTACTTTATTATCCCTAATTTTGCCTGAACTATTTATTTAAAATTATAGTCAGCGGGATGCCCCAATTTTGCCTAAGTCTCCCTTAATAGGTTTTGACTTGGCAAGCCTTGCGTTGTTTTTTTCTTTTTCTTTACGGACATTGACTTCCAGGTTTAATTATGACGGAGAACCATCAGTGATTATGTTCAAAGGAACAATTTGGGATAATCAAGTTAACTGAACAGCTACCCTACCCCAGGTTATATTTTGAGGGTTTTTATTTTGTACGTGAAGGAAAACTCCTACTTCTTAGGCTCAAAGGGGTTGACGAGGGATTAACATCCTTATATCTCCACTGTATTGGAATTGAAACAATGCCTGTACATCGTCAACACGGTCTGTTCGAAAGCGTACTGTATGATATTGTGGTATCGTTTTCGTCATTCTCCCTCTAAAGGTACACATCTTTGAACAAAAGTTGAATATCACAAATAATAAAACCAAGTAAAAACACAGTTTTGAATATAGTGAAAACACTAGGAATAAACCAAGACAAACGTAAGCAATGCATTAATGATTATTGTAAAGTACATAGCGTATACCGCAAACCAATGTTTAAACAAACAGAAAAGAGATTGCGAATGCAAATGAAACTAATGATCTAAGAATCTCTCCTTCTAGACATCCATAACATTAGACTTGTGCGGCTCTTTAGGCTGGCCGGACTCAATGACCCCTTCTTCAATTAAATCTTGCTTCCCCTCCACCATGCCTATGCATCCTTGTTCAAGATATTGCCCCTAGTTGGACTAATCTTTGCCCCCACAAACCGTTGTAAGGCGTTCTCGTAAGCTTTGTTGCGTTCTAAGATGAACCCCTTTATAAGTAGATACCCCTTAAGTGCATCTATGGGGGAACTTCTTTGTTGAACCAACTCCTGCTCCGTAACGACCTCTATTGCGTCGGCTGCCCCAACATGAGGAGGCATAGGCGCGGGCGTAGGCGTAAGTACGTAGTTTGTATAATTAAGGGCAACCTTTTCTCCTTGTTGGACCAAGCTCTCTTGAACATTCAATGGTTGGTTCTCCTCTCTCCACATTTTAGGGCTTTTCTTGAGTTCATTTATGAGTCTCAGGAAATTAGCCAGCGTAGTTGTTGATTAGATAAGGGTGAAGACAAAAATGCAGATGTAGATGTAAATGTATGACAGCATGAAAATGCGAATGCATGCGTATGTGAGAGACTCCTTGTATTATAACTCTATGCATGCAATGCAGATGCGTGACGTATAATCCTAGGGATAACCTTAGAGGCGACATTAGACCCTAGTGCAATCCTTGCAAGATAGATGTTATGACACGCCAATGGAAATCCCTTAGATTAGGGGGTATGCAAAAGGTAGCGGCTGGTGACCATTCAAGATAGTCATCAAGTCTCATGGCCATCGAGAGGCCGATCAACGTGTACCAATGAAGTTGTCCTTGGTGGGAAGGTTCTTTGTGCGGAACACAACCTATATAAGGACGATATCGAATGAAGTGAAATCCCTACAGGCTAGGGATGAAAGACGTCGAGAGGGGAATCCAAACCCTACAAGTTAGAGGGTGCGCGGAAACAAGCATGGAGTGACCGTTCAGGACAATCACTAGATCTCATAGCCATCGAGAGGCCAATCGAACGCATGCTAATGAAGTTGTCCCTCGGGGAAGGACGCGTCGCTGTGAAAACACATGGATGTAAAAGGAATTCGTAGAGGCAAGCACAGAGTGACCGTTCGAGACAGTCACTGGATCTCATGGCCATCGAGAAGCCAATCAACGTGCGTAAATGGAGGTATCCTTCGTGGGAAGGACATGGTCATAGAAATGAAGTCCCTGCAGGCCAGGGAGCGCGTAGGAGTACCTGCAAAAATTACACGCAAGACATTTGCAGTATATAAATTGCATATATAATAAGCACGTAAGCACATAAGCCCTAGGTTCATAGGTTCGACGTAACGGCTGAGGGTGCCTACCCTTCCCATTGGTATGTTCTAGAAGGTCTCATGGGGTCGTTCGTAGCCGCCGAGACTTTTTGTCTCTTTGGATTTTAGAACAACTCATTTTATCCATGAGGTTCGAGTTTTAGGGGTAGGTTCCCAGAGAGATCAGCCAAATACCAAGTCCAGCCCTCAACAAGGTCAAGCCTCGTATCAGACCTTTCCGGATATTCAACCCACTCTGAGTGGAATTATAATAAGACTCGTAGGCGATGTAATTCCCCTCTGGTCGTTATTATAATTCCCACGCTTAGGTTTTAACAACAATTTATATACAACCCAAAATGCAATAAAAATAACAAATATTCGAATAATCAAATATTTAATTTAAATTGCTATAAACAAATGTAATTGCGGTAAATAATTGAAATTGCAAGTAAATAATAGAAATTGCAAGTAAATAAATAAATAAATAAAATTTAAATATTAAAATATAAAAAGAAAAGAAATAAAACCTAAATCCTACTCCAAAACCCTAATTTTGGCAAATTTGCCAAACCCTAAAAAAGTTAGCCATAAACCTAAAAAAAGTTTGCCAAAACCTAAACCCTGCCAAAACCTAGGAGCATAATAATTCACCATTGTTAGTTATCCCCAGCAGAGTCGCCAGCTGTAGCAACCTGCCCTAAAAATTAGACTTTTAGAGTCGCCACCTATTCTGAAGGGCGAATAGGAAACCCTACGCTGTTTAGAGATCGGGGTAAGTTATTATAATCAGGTTGAGGGAAGGTATTAGGCACCCTCAAACCTTTCCTATGGCTTTGAATCTAAGGTAAAGGTTTGCGGCTAAACATAAAGAAAGGTGACAGAAAGTTAATAGGGTAAATGACAAGATTTAAACCTGATTAGAATTTTGAGGAAGGGGACTCGCCTTGGTTATCCAAGTGCCTACGTATCTCCTTATGGAGAATCAGAGTCAACGTAGTTCGGGCACAGGATTGTACGCCTTAGAATTAGATTTGAATGGTTGACGGTATTCTGAATTACCGTTTCGCAGTTTTGAAAAGGTATTTTGAGTTACCTTCGTAGTTTCGCAGTATCGAAGAGATGAAAATCTGTGGTTTGTGGTTTGATGTGTTTTAAGTGTTTGGGCGTACAACCCTGATTTGATATGGCACCGTTAGATGCGGTGACCAATAGATTTGGTCAGTATAGCTAACAGATTATGGGGCATTGCTGGTTACTCAGATCGATAGATAGATCGTCGCGGGCAGCAAATTAAAATGTGTTTTAATTTTATGTATTTTTTATCTCTCGTCTAATGCGACTAATAGATTTAGTCGGGTTGAGGAGAGAATTAATTTAGAATTAATAGGATTATAAATTAATTAAAAAATTATTTCTCGTCTAATGCGACTAATGGATTTAGTCGGTTCGAGGAGAAAATTAAATCGTCAAAGAAAACAATTAAACAATTAAAATTTTACAAGATTATTTTTATTAAATCTTATTATTTTTTTTATATTGTATAGGGGTGCGTTTTCCAGTTTGAGAGCAATTTAAGGGGTGTGAAAAGCAAAGAGATAGGCCCACTAGAGCTAGAGATACGTTGGGATCAGGTATGGTGAGGGAGTACATGATTATGGTGTAAGCTCGTGACCAGGGACGTTGGATCTGGTACGTAATCATCTAAGGGCCTGTGTGCATTTAATTTGAAGATGCATGATAAGAGTGCACTCACTGAATCATGTTCAGTGATGCTTGCCAAGTGTCCATGGGAGGACAAATGGCAACGATCGGGGTGCCCACGGAAGATTAACAAAAGACCTATACAGACCCCTCTCTCATTTTTCTCTTCCCTTTCTCTCTCTAACTTCTCCTTCTCTCTCTTTGTTCTCTCCTCTCTCTTCCTCATAAACCAGAAACCGGCCTCGAACCACCACAAACCACCTCTAACACCACCGTACCACCCAGGCCTCCGATGAATATTCATCGGAGTGTTCATGCCAAACCCAGAAGATCTTCATATTAACCCAGCAAACCTTCATCCCCACCCAGAAAACCAAAGAACCCAGATGAAGATCATCATGATCTTCATCTTCTCCCGACCCCATCTTCATCAATGCAACCCAGAATCAAACATCGACAACGAAATCCAACAATCAAAACCCTAAACTCTATGAACCCTAACCGGATAAGCACCCTAACCTTGAATTTGACGAACCCTAACCTTGAATTTGACGAACCCTAACCCTAGTCACGAACCCTAACCCCCAAATTCCAGAAAAATACAGTCAAAGCAACAATCAATCGTGTGATAAAGCTAAGTGTTCAACTAGATTACCTTATGTTCTTGAATTTCAGGAACGTGTAAGCTCCCTCCTGATCCCTCTTCTTCTATGTGCTTTTCGCAGGTTCAAGATTGAAGATTGAAGTTCCAGTCTCCAGAGTTGGTTTGCGCAGCTTAGGGTTTATATCTCCAGAAATTCGTCCCCTTCTTCTGTTAATTTCCTTTTGTTTTATAGTTAGGTTTAATGATTTTGATTTAGGAAAAAACAGATTCAATTAGTTTAGGTTATTGATTCAGATTCGTTTGTAATTATATATTTGTTGATTCAATAAAAATTATTAAGATTTGGTTTTGTTTAAGTTTGTTAAGATTCGATTTAGTGAATATTTGATTTGTGATTCATTTAATCCATGGGCCTTGGTAGTTGTTAGATGATTAGGGCTTGTTGTTTGAAGGCGGGCGGCGCCGCTGGGTGCATGGAGGAGCAGCTCTAGGGTTTCGTATGAGGGAAGGAGAAAGTGAACAGTGGCCGGGTTGGGTATGACCCGGTCCACTCCCTGATCCGTTCACGGCCCAGCGTGATAGGCCCAAAGCTCTCTTTTTTTTTTTTGGCTCAGAATGCAACAATCCAAAGACGTTAAAAGCTCAATTAACCAAATTAATGATTTAATTAATCTCTTAATCACCTATGATAATTGCAAATGATTATTAAGTTTAATATTATCAATTAATAATAACATCTAAAATAATACTAGTATTATCTTAAACACTAATAATAATTAATTTAATTAAACCAATAATAAAATACTAATAATCTCAAAACTAGTAAGAAAAATGGTTAAATGAAGATAAGCAAATGGGCCTATTGGGCCCTAATTTTTTCTTAAAACACACCCCTCTCTTTTCTTTTCCTAAGAAGCAAAAGGAAAAACCAAGTGCCAATTGAATTTAAAAAGATTTTGCTATTTTCACCCTTATTATTTTAAACCAATCTATACAGGAGTTTTATAGGAGAGCGAGTTTGATAATAGATATATCAGACCCTATGGCTCCTAATTTTTAACATCCTTAATAAATCAAAATGGGAATCACATCGGGTAAATTTTGGGGTATGACACCTTGTTTTAGTTAAACCCTTACTATCTTATATTACTAATGGGCTCTAACTAACACCCCTCACTTACTAATACCAACTTAGGCCCAATAATCAACAACACTTACTATGTTATATTATTTACTAACAATTCCCAAATAAAACAACATAAAATCAATAAAGCATATAATTAACACATAATTCACAATTAATTCACATAACTCACATAAATAAATAAATAATTAAAGAAAACGGTCGTTACAACTCTCCCCCACTTAGAATATTTTCGTCCTCGAAAATTACCTCAATCGAATAACTCAGGATACGACTCGTGCATCTTGCTTTCCAATTCCCATGTCATACTTTCACCGGTAGCACCCGACCAAACGACCTTCACCAAAGCAATCTCTTTGCCTCTAAGCATCTTCATCTCGCGATCCTCAATCCTTATAAGCATAGTCTCCACCGTGAGATTATCCCGCACTTGCACATCGTCCATATGAATCACATGCGAAGGATCCGAAACATACTTCCGAAGTTGTGACACATGAAACACGTCATGCAAATTCAAAAGATTAGGCGGTAAGGCCACTCTATACGCCACATTACCAACTCTCTCGGAAATCTGATATGGTCTGATAAAACGAGGAGTTAGCTTCTTCGACTTCAAGGCTCTTCCCACACCAGTCGTTGGCGTAACTCTTAAAAATACATGGTCACCAGCTTGGAATTCTAAATCTTTCCTCCTCTTGTCATGGTAACTCTTCTGCCTACTTTGCGAAGTCTTCATCTTCTCACGGATCAACCTAACCTTCTCGGTAGTTTCTCGAACAATCTCAGGTCCAAGTACTACACTCTCACCCGATTCATGCCAACACAACGGAGTCCTACACCTCCGACCATACAACGCTTCAAACGGTGCCATACTGATACTCGAATGGTAACTATTGTTGTATGTGAACTCGATCAATGGAAGATAAGTATCCCACGTACCTCCCTGATCAAGAACACAAGATCTCAACAAATCCTCCAAAGATTGAATCGTTCTCTCCGTTTGACCATCGGTCTGAGGGTGATACGCCGAAATCAACCTCAACTTAGAACCCAACGCCTCTTGCAAACTCTTCCAGAAATCTGAAGTGAACCTCGGATCTCTATCCGAAACAATACACAAAGGAACACCATGCAACTTCACAATCACGCAGACATAAATTTCCGCCAACCTCGAAACCGGATAAGTGATGTTAATAGGTATGAAATGAGCCGACTTCGTAAGCCTATCAACAATCACCCAAATCGAATCATGTCCTCTCACGGTATTCGGCAAACTTGTCATAAAATCCATGGAAATAATATCCCATTTCCATTCAGGAACTTCTAACGGTTGCATTAAACCAGCAGGCTTCTGATGTTCAACCTTCGACTTCTCACAAGTCAAACATGCATACACAAAATGAGCTATGTCACGCTTCATTCCAGGCCACCAAAAAAAATTCTTCAAATCTTGGTACATATTCGTAGCTCCGGGATGAATACTCAGATTACTCCTATGACCTTCCTCAAGAATAGCTCTCTTCAAATCCACATCATCAGGAATACAAATCCGATCACGGAACCTCAACACACCGTGCGCATCTAACTTGAAATCACCATTCTCAGCTTGATCGACTCCAATCATCGAATCAACCAATTTCACATCCAACTTCTGGGCTTCTCTGACACTATCCAGAAAATCATTGTTAATCTTCAACATACCCAATCAAACACTCTTAGGGGTCACTTCACATACCAAACTCATGTCTCGAAATTGCTCAATTAATTCTAACTCCTTAACCATCATTGCCGACATATGCAAGGTCTTGCGACTCAAAGCATCGGCAACAACATTAGCCTTTCCTGGATGATAATTCAAACTGAAATCATAATCTTTCAACAGTTCTAACCACCTTCGTTGTCTCATATTCAATTCCTTCTGATCAAACAAATACTTTAAGCTCTTATGGTCGCTAAAGACTTCAAATCTAGAACCATAAAGATAATGCCTCCAAATCTTCAACACGAACACTACAGCAGCAAGTTCCAAATCATGTGTAGGATAGTTCTTCTCATGAACTCTCAACTGTCTTGATGCATAAGCAACAACTTTACCATTTTGCATGAGCCCACCTCCTAAAATCATCTCAGAAGTATAACAATAGACCACAAACGATTCTTCCGGGTTAGGCAATATCAAAATCGGTGCCGACGTCAACCTTTTCTTCAACTCAACAACGCTCTCTTCACAAGAAACATCCCACACGAAAGCCTTACCCTTACAAGTCAACTTAGTCAACGGAAGGGCTAACTTAGAGAAACCTTCAATGAACCTTCTATAATAACCGGCTAATCCCAAAAAGCTTCGAACCTCGGTAGCCGACTTAGGAGTTTCCCATCTCAACACGGCATCAACTTTAGACTGATCCACGGAAATAACATCACTCGAGATGACATGCCCCAGAAAACTAACCTCTTTCAACCAAAACTCACACTTGGACAACTTAGCATACAACTTCTTCTCTTTCAAGACTTGCAATGCCAACTTCAAATGCTCAGCATGATCTGATTCTGATTTAGAGTAAATCAAAATGTCATCAATGAACACCACCACGAAACGATCCAGATACTCATGGAAAATGCGGTTCATGTACTCCATAAATACTCCAGGTGCATTAGTAACACCAAAGGGCATCAGGGAATACTCATAATGTCCATAACGTGTTCTAAAAGCCGTCTTCTGCATGTCCTCATCTTTCACTTTAATCTGATGGTAACCCGACCTCAGATCAATCTTGCTAAACACACGAGCACCAACCAATTGGTCCATCAAGTCATCAATTCTTGGAAGTGGATACTTGTTCTTGATTGTCACCTTATTTAACTGACGATAATCAATACAAAGTCTCATACTTCCATCCTTCTTCTTAACCAACAACACTGGAGCTCCCCACGGCGACACACTAGGTCTCACGAACCTCTTCTCAAGCAGCTCTTCCAATATGGGCTTCTTCACCACAGTTGAAACACACCATATCCTTATGCGTACAATCGGACGATGCCTGACCAAACTTCCCACAACGGTAGCATCTTCTAGCATCAACGTTACACGACGTGCTCTTGTGACCAAACTTCCCACAACGGTAGCATCTTCTAGCATCTTCCCGCACTAGTTCTCTTACCCTCAACCGCTTTCTGCTTTCCCTTTCCACTCGAAGCTTCATAAGGCTTACCACGACCTTGATAACTCTTTCCCCTCTTCTCACTTATCACACGAGAATGAGCATTGTTATCCTCTTCATAGATCCGACAACAATCAACCAAATCACCAAAGATACGAATCTTCTGGTAACTAATTGCTTTCTTAATCTCCGGACGCAACCCATTCTCAAACTTAATGCACTTGGAAAACTCACCATTCGGCCCATCATAGTGTTGGTAAAACTTTGCCATCTCACCAAACTTAGCAGCATACTCCACAATAGATTTGTTCCCTTGACTTAGCTCAAGGAATTCAATTTCCTTCTTGCCATGGACATCTTCAGGAAAGTACTTCCTTAAGAACTCCATGCGAAACACAATCTAAGAGATCTCTTCACCACTCGCTTCCAATCTCCTACGGGTCTCTAGCCACCAATCATCCGCCTCAACTGCTAGCATATGAGTCCCATACCGAACCTTCTGTTCAGGAGTGCAATCCATGACATGGAAAATCCTCTCAATCTCCTTAAGCCATGTCAATGCGCCATCAGGATCATAAGTTCCCTTAAACACAGGAGGGTTCTCTCTTTGGAAGGTAGCCAAACTCCGAGAAGTAGCACTCTCTCCACCAATCAGTTGTTTCTCCAAAGCTTGAGCCATTGCTTCCAAAGCAGCAACTATTGCAGCATCATTCCTCCCAACCATCACAAGTCTTCACTACAACACAAAAACCAATCAGTACAAACAATAATATACGCTTGTTAGACTACACTACGACACGACACATGGCCGGACAAGACCGACCTGCTCTGATACCACTAATGTAACACCCCAAATCTACCCCGCAATCAAGTTGAATATCAGAGTACAAAATTTCAAGCAAATAGAACTTAACGATTCGGAGCATCACATTTTAAACAACAAAATCACATACATATATCATGCTCAATTACTTAGATACATAACACTCATATAGGAGAACAATATCAAAATCATTAAATCGTTGTCAGCCAATCAAGTACTTGCATCGCAGCGGAAAATCATATGTCAACAACAATACAACTCATAATATCGATACATCTAAAACGTCTCAGCATAATATAAGGGCAAGGTTTAACAAGGATAAACACAAGAAACCAAAACATAAACAAGTAATCCAACGTTCCCCGAGTGCTACGTATCAGAGCATCGACACACACCGACTCGAGCTATAGGTACACGACTACTCCGCGTCATTACCTGCACGTTACCAATGGAGGGCAACATTCAAACAGAAAGGGTGAGATATCATTCATTATAAAGAAGTGTATGATAATATTTAAAGTGGAGAAATAATCATACATCGGTCACCACTTCTCAACATGTATCACTTACTACTATTCACATCATTCAACATCTTACCGACAACAATAATATCAATCTCAATTAAAGCATACATAGTCATTTATCACATATGCTCAACGAAACAACCATCAAATCGACACAAGATAACATTCATGTTATGCACACACAAATATTCAAATACACCTCATCATACAACTTTACTTATGCAACTCGAACAATGCAAATGCATGTGGTACCATTGGAGTAAAACTCCCGTCTCAAACAATTGCCATTGGGCCGTCTCAAACATTCGCCACAAGGGCCGTCTCAAACATTTGCCACTAGGGCCGTCTCAAACAATGCAATGAATGTGACTCAGTGATGCACATTCACAATCACACTTAACGACATAATCGACTCAAACAACATAATCTACGTATAGGACATGATCAACTTAAACGACATAATCAATTCCGGATATCCAATGTCACCAAAATCCAATTCAAGAAGATTCCAAGAGTTTTCAAAGTTATACTAAGAATATTCTACGGAAAGACATCAATTAGGGCTTCACGTAGGTTCAAACGGCACTTAAAAAGGAGTTACGGTTCAAAAGATACAGCATTTCAAAGTTTAGAAAAAGTTCTGCAACACAGGGTTCGCGGCGCCAACAGGGTTTGCGGCGCGAACTGAGTGAATCAAGTATCTCCTAAGTTTCTGCCAAGCAGTTCGCGGTGCCAACAAGGGTTCGCGGCGCGAACTGAGCAAATCCAATTTTCTCAAGTTTCTGCCAAGAGGTTCGCGGCGCCAACAAGGTTTCGCAGCGTGAACTGGCGATTTTCAGAAAATCCCAAACACAGAAAATAGCATACGAAACCCATCCCAAAACCCCTAAACTCAACCCAATCAAGATGGAAAACACCAACCATCACGAACAGCAATAGAATACATGTTATAAACACAAATACAACACATATTATGGGTCTTATAACATCATAACATCATCAAACATCAATTAAACACATTTCAACTCATCAAATCAAGCATTTGTTCATAAACCCTAACATCTCTACACACAACTTCCATGGATGCAACATACAATTAAATCCCACCCAAAACATCATCATACATCCCTTTAGCATGAAAGAATCCCACCCTTACCTTAGGTTTGGATTGAAGACAACTCTAGCTTCAATATTGAGATTCCCCTCTTTCTCTTCACTCTACTCTTCTCTTCTTTCACCAAAAACCCCAAAATGAACTTCTAATTTCTATTTCCTCTAAAACCCTTGTTTTAGTTAAACCCTTACTATCTTAAATTACTAATGGGCTCTAACTAACACCCCTCACTTACTAATACCAATTTAGGCCCAATAATCAACAACACTTACTATCTTATATTATTTACCAACAATTCCCAAATAAAACAACATAAAATCAATTAAGCATATAATTAACACATAATTCACAATTAATTCACATAACTCACATAAATAAATAAATAATTAAAGAAAACGGTCGTTACACCAGACAATGCGAACACTTTTCCTTTTGCTTGCTCTTTCTTTGGCTTGTCACATTTTGTACTAACGTGGCCTTTCTCTCCACAATTGAAACAAGTCACATTCGAACCACCTCTACAGTTAGTGGCTATGTGACCATACTTGCCACACTTGAAACAAGTAGTAACCTCTTTCTTGCACTCAGCAGCTTTATGACCCTCCACACCACATTTGAAGCACTTAAGTGGAGTAGAAGATCCTCCCCAACTTGGCTTCTTGCCAAAACCAGTTTGTTTCCTCTTGTCATCATACGGTTTCCCACGATCCCGATTCTTTCCTTTCAAACTCTTGTAGAGATAAGCACTCTCTCTACTATCCTCATCATAAATCCGAATCTTGTTAACCAGTTCAGTAAAACGGGTAATCTGTTGGTAACCAATAGCCTTCTTGATATCATGTCTCAAGCCATTCACAAACTTCAAACATTTAGATCTCTCAGATTTATCAGTATTATAGTGGGGACAATACTTGATAAGCTCATGAAACCTAGCAGCATAAACAGCAACAGTACCATTTCCTTGCTTCAACTCAAGGAACTCCACCTCTTTCTTCCCACGACAATATTCAGGAAAATAGTTCTCTAAGAAGACATCACGGAAAAGATCCCAAGTAACCTCAATGCCATCTTCTTCAAACCTCTGAAGAGTGTTGTTCCACCAATCTTCAGCTTCCTTTTCCAGCATATGAGTACCAAACTTCACTTTCTGAGCATCAGTACAGTTCATAACTCTGAAGATCTTCTCAATCGCCTTCAGCCAAGCTTGAGCTTTATCAGGTTCATGATCATCCTCAAAGACAGGAGGATTATTCCTATGGAATCTCCCTAAAGCACGGTACTCATCATCATCCCCGTTCCGGTTACCCGCATTCGCTGGAGGGATCTGACCAATAGCACCAACCAACATCGCCAATGCCTCAGCAATAGCATCATCATTCCTGCCTGCAACCATCTTCCTAAACAACCAAACAACCAGACAAACGGTATCGATCGTGTCAGATACACAAATCATATACAACAAGATGAGAAACATTAACGACTATTGACCAACTGGTCGACCAGGCTCTGATACCACTAATGTAACACCCCTTTTTATACCCTAAACTATTTAACATATAATCAGAGAATAGCATGCATATAATTCAAAAGGGCGTCACATCGATGCTTTTAGAAGAACTAAAAACCTTTAAAAAAACTGACAGCATTTATTTACACAACATACTACACCTGGTCATTTTAATAACACTCAATATAAAATCACAATTTAACCTGGATATGCATTCACAGCGAAAAATATGATACTCATGTGATTCATAATGATTCATGTCCCATACCATGATCATACATCGATTAATGGTCTCAATTCAACATAAGACATAATTAAAGGTTTGGCTTAAAAGCCTCTCAAAATGACGAGTAACCAACAAATAAGTTCATAAGTCATAGCATAATACATGAGCAATATAACATGAGTTCAACACACCTAGTCTACCCAGTGTTACATGACCAGAGCATCGACTCACTACCTAGTCTCCAATAACCACGGAAGAACCTCCGGCTAAGTCACACGCGGCTATAACCATGTAGATAATAGTAATCAACCCATATTTCACATATTATCGAGTATACCATATGCTTAAATAGTATAATATTTCAATTCTACTATTATATTCTCGATTAAGTACACAATCATAATTATCACATATTCACACATTTAATCAAATATGTATTCAAACTTCACTCGTTTTCAATTATCCAACTCATACACATATCAGTGTCATACCCCGAAATTTGCCCATCTCATTTCATCTGAAGGGTACAAGAGATTAGAGGTCCTCCAAAAAAAGGTCAACAAGAAATACCTTTTAGGTCAAAGCTCATAACTTGAGCATGGAAGATCCAATCGGGGTGGAACCAAAAGGAGGTTTCAAAGGACTCATCAGGCTTTCTAAAAAGTCCTGGAACATGGTTATATGGCAAAAAGTAAAGGAGATGCAAGGCTTAGGAGTTGGGCGATTTTTAAGATGTGCATAAAACCCTAATTGCTCAAAACTTGGTTTTTAAACTAATGGGCCTAGAATTTTGATTTCAAACAGTCCCATGACCCATAATTTGACCTCAAAACCCATCCCCATATTTTTATACTTTTTATTTAGATTTATTTAAATTTTAGTCAATTAAAAGGCAAATAAGTCAAGTAAAAATACAAAATAAACGGATAAAAATATATTGCTTTGGTTTTGATCAAATAAAAGGCCCATATAACTTCATAAGATAGTAAAAATTCATTTGCATGGTCTATGAGGAAGACTTTCCAAATTTAGAAGGAAATAATATATATTTTTTTTCAATCAAATTTCCAACTCATGACTCAAAGATCCAAGAGCCCAAATAAACCCTAATTGATTCATATATATTCTAAAAGGGATGGAGAACAGAGGGGGACGAAAAAGAGCTGCAAAAGATAAGGTTTGGATTTACAAAAGAATCAAAGAAACTTGGGCAAGAAAGAACTTTGGTGGCAGCCTCTCTCAAGAACTTTGAAGCCATTCATCGTGTTCCTGAGACAACAAAGAGCAGTACCAAGTCCCAAGCAATAGCCAAAATGTGCTGAAACTCGTGCCTCGTAAACTCAGTTCGTACAACTTTCATGAAATTCGTATTTGGTTTTTAGTCGTGCTTTTGATCAAACTAACATTGCTAATGGTCTACTAAGATGATTTGGAACAGGATAGAACAGTCGCATGGGATTTCTAACGGGCAAATTGTGACTTGCCATTGTTAGGGCTTACAAACGGCCAAGCTTTGTGTGGCGTGTTCCAGGCCTTCTCAAGACTCGAAAACCTCATCATTGAATTCGCAGGGGCCTATTTGTTGGATCTGGGTTGTTTCTTTTTCGTTTGAAGCGTTTATTGCAGGTTTTTGCGTTTTGGCCGATTGGAGAAGAAGGCCGGAAACACTGTTCCGGCAGTTGCAGCGCTCCCAGGTTGACTGAAGAACACACGTGGCACGTTCAGCGTATGCGATTGGCTAGTCAAACTGTTTCTTTCCTCTCCCTTCGTGTTATTGGTCCATACGTCCACTGGGGTCCACCACTCTGACTTTTCATTTTGAATTTCAATATTTTATTTGGGTTTTATATTTGTTGTTGTTGGCAATTCCATTAACGGATTCAGCGCGTAGCCCAGCTGGTGAATGAAGAAATTCTGTGAATTAAAGGCCCTGTGTTCGAATCCTTCCAGCGCCAGATTATTTTTATCACTCAAATATTCTGAGTTGGTTACAGATTCAATGTGCTCCTCCAGCGCGTGACCATGGCGTATTCTCTCTCTCCAGCCTTTGGGTTCAACACACCACTAGATCTAACGCATTAAAACTGGATGCGTACCATGCACCTTCAAGGGGCAGCAACACAGGATTTCTATCCAGATTTCTATATATTTATTTATTTACTTAATTATTATTATTAGATTAAATTGTTAATTTAATTAGCTTTAATTCAATAACTTATTTAATTAAAACTAGAATATAATTAGGATTAGGCTTAGAATTATTTCCTCGATTATTCGTCCACCCCGATTTAATTTATTTAATCGATTTAAACCATTAAAAAATCACAGAAACCCTAGAATTGTTATAGACATTAGGGTTTGTCCAGTCCCATTGCACATTCGGCAACAAAGAAAACATTAACATTAATTCTCTCCTCGACCCGACTAAAGCTATTAGTTGCATTAGACGAGAGATAAAAAATACATAAATTTAAAACACATTTAATTCGCTGCCCGCGACGATCGAATCTATCGATCTAAGTAACCAGCGATGCCCCATTAATCCGTTAGCTATACTGACCAAATCTATTGGTCACCGCATCTAACGGTGACATATCAAATCAGGGTTGTACACCCAAACCTAAAACACACTAAACCACGACACTACGGATTTTCATCCTTGTCAATCAGGCAATTTAAAACGCCTTTCAAATCAACTTCCAAAACTACGACAGGCCATTCAAAAAGCCTTCAAACACTTTCATAATCAATTCAAAGGCGTACAACCCTGTGCCCGAACTACGTTGACTCTGATTCTCCATAAGGAGATACGTAGGCACTTGGATAACAAAGGCGAGTCCCCTTCCCCAAAATCTCAATTTTTCCCCTATCCACTTCCTTAGCTATAAAACCTCAATAATTCTAGCCGCAAACCTTTACCTAAAAATGCAAACCTTAGGAAAGGGTTGAGGGTGCCTAACACCTTCCCTTGACCTGATTATAATAACTTACCCTGAATCTCTTAACTGCGTAGGGTTTCCTATTCGCCCTTCAGAATAGGTGGCGACTCTAAAAGCTTAATTTTTAGGGCAGGTTGCTACAATCACAACTACATCAACTTCACATACTCAATTATCGCATAATTTTAATGTGACTCAATGCAAGATATGTGACGTTATGCATGTGGTACCGAATTATGAACCCAAGGTTTCACCGCTTTCTGATTCAATATCTAGAATCCAAGCCACGCTTCCGATTCGGACAAGACCAAAGCCCACCAAAATGTAAACATATAGTCTACCGCTTCCGATTCACTCTAGAATCTAAGCCTCGCTTTTGTTTCAAAGCAAACCACCTTTGTTTCAAGGCACACCATGATATGAATGTATGTACAATGTTAGCAAACATATGCAATTAAGATCATCTCTACCATCTTATTATTTAGCATATCACAATAATCCACTCTATGAATTATCCAAAATATTGTACACCACATTCTCCTCACACAAGCATTATTCACATATAATAGTCAACACACAATTCCAATCCACCATTCCAATTAACACTAGTAATTAACACTATCATATGCTAACTCACAATTTGTCAATTTTATATGGTTTACCCACTTTCATATTAAACCAACAAGACATTAGTATTTTTATCATCTAACTATTTCTAAATCTCAATTTTAGGACCATAATAGAAATACAATCCAATTACTATCTTTATTAGAAACATATTATCTTACATAGAAGTCAATTCCATTCAAACATGCCTATTTACCAATTAATCTAAATATATATTTATCATATATGCCCATTAATGAAGTGTGATGGTTGTTCACATTTTATTTAGATCAATGGCCATAACAATCACCTACCATGATATCGCTACAGTATGTAGCTCATATACTTGTTCCTAACAAAGCCAAAATGCTACAGTGAAGGAAAGTATTACAAGTGGTATGTTCCATCACATAAATACATTGGTGACGTATTTGTGTGACGTCATTCGGTAACCTATACTTCATTTCATTTCGTTTGCATACAAACTGCCGTCGGTCATCAACACCATGTGGTGACGTCATTCGGTAACCTATACTTCATTTCATTTCGTTTTTATAAGTATGTGAACACAGGAGTGTTCATTTCCAGTATTAATTTTGGTTTAAAATTCCAATTTCTCTACCGATTCCAATAAGCTAATAAAGATTAAACACATATTTTATAAGATTCACTATGAACAAATATAACTATATTAATCTACCAATCACTCCATTATACTAGCCCACAATGATTAGGGATTCTCCCCCTTACCTCTTGATTTCTCCTCCAAAACCCTAGCTCCTCTTCTTGTTCCTCTCCTCCACTTCTATTCTTTAGACCAGAAAAATGAAAATGATGCTCCTCATCTTCATTTCCTCTCTTACTAACTTTATTTATTATATTGGGCTTTAAAACTAATAACACCTCCTAATTGTTTATGACTCCAATAGATAGGCCCAATTAATCTAACTCTCTAATAACTTAATTAATTCTATTAAACACAAATCCACTCGAGTTTAATTAAATAAATTAATAATTAAATCTCATAACGATTAAATAATTAATTAACACACCGAAGAGTATAAAATATTATAATAAAATAAATACTAAAAAAAACGGGCTGTTACACCTGACGCTGCTCGAGCTGTTCCTGTTGCTGCTGCACTGCCTGCTGGTTCTCAGTATGGTGATGCGAGTGATTGGAATTATCAGATGCACATGGCGCATCAAAGAGCTTTTATGTTTTTGCAGGATTCTATCCGGCAGTTATCTCTCCACCAGCATGTAGGTTCCAGGGATGATCTTTCTACTTATGCTTCATTGCCTGAGGGCAGGCCAGATCCTGAGGAGGGCACAGGGCCGGATGATCAGGATACTTCTGAGGAGGTGTGGACCTCCGTTTTTTAATCCCGGGCCATACCTCTGTTCTGGAGAGATACGTGAACTGACTCTTTTTTATCGCTTAATGCTTTCGCATTTTGAAAATTCACAGAGTCGCCACCGACCTTTTATTTTATCCAATTAAGGAAAGGTTTATAAAAGAAACATAAAAAAGACCTTTAAGAAATTCTGGGTAAGGGGGTAGGTTATACAAAGGGAAGGTGTTAGCACCCTTTGTATCCATGGTTATCCATGGGCTCTTAAGTTTGCTTAGCTCACTTGTTTTTCGATCACTTTTCAATTGCTTTAGAATGCTCATATGTGGTTTCAAATACTTTTGTAAATTGAATTTTGTAATGATCCGTGTGTGGATGTATACAAAATGCTTGTTTATCTTTCGAAAGATGTTTTGAAAAGAACGTTAACTTTGTAATAATCCGTGTTTGGATGTATACAAAGTATTGTCTTTTTTGAAAGTTTTGTTTTGAAAAACAACAGTGTATGAGAATTTTGTTTGTTTTGATTTGAGCAAGCAAACTAGGAGGTCTACCCTGAGTTGTAAGGTCTTTATCCTATTTCCTTTAAAAATCTATCCTTTCACCGGATATAAACAAAAGGTTCGATTTTGTACTCAAAACAGTGGAATTTTGACTTTGATTTTGAAAAGAATGAGAAGGGATTACCTTAAGAGGTGCAAGTGTGATTGTGTTTGTATTTAGATATTTTATCTTTGAAGTTAGTGATCTAACGGTTCAATTTTGTCTTTGACATACACGCAGTTTATATTTGCTGGAAATTAAAATGCGGAAATGTAAAGTGCGGAAAGTAAATCTACGCTATTACATCGATTGTGCAGGAAATGTAAACTAGCCTATTTACATGAATTTGACATCCTATACATTTATCTAGGAATTTAAATTGCAAGAAAAATAAAAGGCATATTTTTGGATTTTTTATGATTGATTTTAATTATAATTAATGCATGATTAATTAAATTAAAATGAAGAAAAAGATGAAAATAGATTTAAACCTAGAAATTAAGTTTAGAATATGTACAAAATATTTGTCAATTAATTTTAAAACAAAACTAATTTTTTTGGAATTTTTGAAATTTATTTGAAATTGATTTAAGCTAATTAAAACATAATTATACAAATAATTAAAACTTAAAGAGAAAATTATTCAAAATATGTACAAAATTAGTTTATAATATATAAACAATATTTAATATAAAGAACAATTTTTTATGATTTTTTTGATTGGTTAGAATAATTAAAAAGCAAATATATAAATATATACTAATTAATTATGCAAAATATTGAAATTATAAAGAAAAATAAAATATTTTTATTTCAGAAAATAATATATTATTTTAGAAGTCTAAAAATATTTTTTATGCATTTTTTGGATTTTTAAAACTATTTTTAATTAATTTTGTAAAGAAATTAAAATAAAATAGAAAATAAAAGGATACCTGATTAGGTGTGGTATGCATGAGGGAGTATGATGTTCATGCAAAACTTTATACACTTATTACGACTCTCATGGGACCAAACAAAGAGCTTATTCTTACTCTATGTTGCTTTAAGAGATGATTGGAAGTGATTGTTTTGTATTGATATTGATTGGAAATATGAAAATGAAAATTACATAGTTTGGAGATTTTTGTGAGAATTTTGAGGTTTCTATGCTATGCTTCCTTTTCTATTTCGTTCTCCTCCTGTTTGTGAAGTATGATAAGCTATTTATAAGCCATGGAGTGCTTAAAAACTAAGCTAAGAAGCCTTAATTGTCTTTGTTGAATTTTTGTCTTTCAAGCTTAATATTTAAGCAACCTTTGCTTAATTCTTCCACACCTCTTGCCATAGACTTTCCTTGCACCTTCCTTGCTGCATAATTAAGTCAATTGTGGAGGCTTTAGCTTAAGATTAAAGCTATGTATTATTCTTCCATTTTTCCTTTTTAATTTAATCTTATATGTGATAAAATTAAACCAAAAATGAATAAAAATGGTGTGGGCTTTGTCTTGGTCGTGGGAGGCCCATAATATTATGGAAATGATGTTTGAACCATGAAAACTTGGCCCCATTTGGAAAAAAATGCATTTTTGAGCAATGTTGATTTTATGCATTTTCCAAAATTTAGCCAACTTCAACAAGGTGTAAATCCCTCAATTTTTGTCATATGAAGGAGATATTGCACTTTTTGGAAACCTCAAAGAGTCCTCTAACCAATGCCTTTGGTCTCATGTCAAAATTATTTTTGAAGCTCCTTGTGTGTCCTTTTGAAAAAAGTGTCTTTTTGTTGACTTTGAAAATGACCTGTAATGTCTTTGATCATATTTTTCAAATGGTGAATCCAATGACCATGGGATCAATGGCATTTGAAAGATAATTGAATTTCCTTCAAAATGAGCTTTGGTTTGAATTTTTTGGATGAAGGATGAGAGAGTTATGATCAGTCAAAGTTTAGTTGACTTTTCAGGCAAAAACCCTAATTTTGAATCTTAGGGTTTTGTTGATTTTTGATCTTTCCTTGATGAATTATGATCATCCAATGATCAAATGATGAATCCTTTGACAAAATATGGATTTTGACAAAAAATTTCATTTTTGACTATCTGTTGAATTTTTGGTCAAACGGGTCGTCTGTTGACTGTTTGAGCTGCTGACGGTGCGTCTGAGTGAATTGAAGTTTGAAAATTTGTATGATGGTACTTTGAGATATATGGATGTGTATGAAATCCATTTGAGCTCTCAAAAACTTGTTTCTCCTGTAAAAACAAGAAAACCCTAGTCAGGGACTGTTTATGTAGGAGACAGTTAAGCGTACCTGATTTTTGTGCAGTGTTGAGTCTCTGCTAATCGCGTGATATTCAGAAGACTTCTAGAACAAAAATCTTGGAATTTTGAATTGTAAAAGATTGATTTGATTGATGGTACAAATCACTGAGAATTGTACTGCCAGCAGTTTGGCTGTCAAATGACTGTTCAGGTATTGACGTAGCAGTTAGAGTGAAAAATCAATAGTCAAAGTTAATTTTCTTTTTTTGTTGTTTTTGTTTTTGTTTTATGTGAAAAATGAAAGTTTATTTACATGACTTGTTAAAAAAACAGACATAATAAATAACCAATATTTACTGTATGCGGGCAAAATTACCGATAATAACCCTGAAAACCATTTAATGCACAGAAAAATGAATATTTGACTGGCAGAAAACACACAAAATATTATCTGAGTAATTAAGCAATATTATGACAAATAGTACAACATTTAATACTGACAGTACAAATATTACATACTATATTGAACAGTACGACGAATAAACGGTACATTTAAGAAATAAGAAATACGACAAATTTTAAGAATGACGATTGATAACCCATGCTATGAACAATAACATGTAGATGATTGGGAGTGCAACCATTGCAGGTCCACACTCTTCAGGACTATGCAGGCAGAAGAAAGTCATGATCACCGTAGCAATGGTGATGACCATAAGAAAACACGTTTCCCACCGCTTTGCCATTTTGTCGGGGAAGGAGAAAGGATGGATTATGAAGTAGAAATTTGAGAGATGAATTAGAATTTGATGTGAGATTTTATGAAAGAAAATGAGAGGTATTTATAGAATGGAAAGAAGGATAGAGACGTTGGGGAATGATGTGATTCCGTACAAAAGGAAAATTTGAGTGGAAGTAAGATTTGAAAGAAAGTGTATGATAGTGTTGGGAAAAAGAGAGATGTAGAGAATAAAGTTAGGATTTGATTTTTGAAAAAGAGATTTGAAAAGATTTTTGAAAATAATGGAATATAGTACAAAAATTAGTGGGAAACAAAAGATAATAATAATCTACTTGTTACCAGTACAGTCTGAGTTTCCTGATTCTGCGCCTGCAAAAAGATTTAACTCTGTACCAATTGTGTCAGTACTATTTATCTGTAAATAAATAAATAGCATGTGTGAAGTAATAAACAGTATTTGGCGTTTGCGTAAGAATAAATTCAACTGCAAGCCAAATTACTGTATAAGAAAAATTCTAAAAACTAAGTATTTCATATGTCAGGATATTTGTTGAAATAAAAATCCATGATTATATGAGACTCTTAATTTTCAGATTGGAGTTTTTCTTGAAAAAAGATGCGGGCAAATTTTGGGGTATAACAGTTGCCCCTATTCAATCTTCTTAAACCTGAAGAGATTGTCTGAAATCTGAAGGTAGAAGATGATTGAATATTTAGATGCCCTGAAAATTTGCACTTACTTTGATCAGAAGAGATGTTGGAAGTTGCATTTGAATGTCGTCTGCGAAATGTTGTTGGCAGATTGACACATTACCTGAGATGGGCTTTCAGATGCCACCTGGTAAATGGGTTGAGGGTTTGTTCATCAGAATGAATCCATTGATTATATCTTGATGAAGGATTTGAAAGTCTTTGTGTTGACTGTTTCGGAACCGTCCAAGGTTACCGCTTTAAGTCTTGGAAGATAATCGTTACGGAACTTGTCCAAAGTTTTTTCTGCTTTAGATTTTGAAAGTTGATCATTGTGGAACCGTTTGAGGTATCAGATTTAGATCTTTGATGTTAGATCATTCTTGAACAGTCTGAGGTATCGACTTTAGATCTTCAATGTTAGATCGTTCTGGAACCGTCTAAGGTATCGCTTTAGATCTGCAACGTTAGATCGTTCTGGAACCGTCTGAGGTATCGCTTTAGATCTGCAATATTAGATCTTTCTGGAACCATCTGAGGTATCAACTTTAGATCTGCGATGTTAGATCGCTCTGGAACCGTCTGAGGTACCAACTTTAGATCTGTGATGCTAGGTCGTTCTGGAACCGTCTGAGGTACCAACTTTAGATCTGTGATGCTAGATCGTTTTGGAACCGTCTGAGGTATCGCTTTAGATCTGTAATGCTAGATCGTTCTGGAACCGTCTGAGGTATCGCTTTAGATCTGCAATGTTAGATCGTTCTGGAACCGTCTGAGGTATCGCTTTAGATCTGCAATGTTAGATCGTTCTGGAACCGTCTGAGGTATCGCTTTAGATCTTTGATAGAAGATCGTTCTGGAACCGTCTGAGGTATCGCTTTAGATCTTTGATAGTAGATCGTTCTGGAACCGTCTGAGGTATCGCTTTGATCTGTGATGCTAGATCGCTTTGGAACCGTCTGAGGTATCAACTTTAGATCTGTGATGTCTGTTTTTGAGCTGGTAAGTGATCAGAATGAATCTTCGGCTTGATTATATCTGAGAGAACCGTTCATGGAATTCAGGTGAACACTGCATGTGATTGAGAACATCTTTGTCGAAGATATCCGTCTGCCTGAAAAATCAAGTTAGTGATATGCAATGTTTATGATGCATGTAATGTGAGATATTCCCGGAGAAATATGCATGTGATGTTGTGTATGAATATGCGCCTGATACATGATGTATGATGTATGAATATGATGTATGAATATGAATATGTGATGTATGAATGTGAGATGTCGAGCTTCTATTTGGGAAAATAAATTTCCGCCAGTCATCTGGATATGACTATATTGTGATCGTTGATGATCTTTTGTCTTGTTTGAGTACCCTTGGCTGGGGAAATTCTTTGAGAACCCTGGTACTCTGTTGAAGGATCTTTGAATATCTCTTGAGAATGAAAGGTAGCTGGAAGTTCTGATGCCCTTTCAAATGGGAATGAGGAATATGCGTAATCCTCCGATGCACTATCTGACCAAGTCCGGGTGCGGGGATCACACCTTCTGAAGATAGCAATCTGGAACAACCCTACTGGGGGATAAGACTTCTTTTGAAGAGAAAATCTTTTTGAGGAATTTGCTGAGAAATGCGTTTCTCTTGGGGATTTTCTTCTGATGGGATGATGTCCAGATAATTAGGACATTTCCTGAATGCTATTCCTGTTTTTCCTGGTAAACATCAATCATATTCAAATGCACATATTCATTCAAAATTATCATTGGGACGTTTACGTATTTAAAACAGAAAAAGTGAAAATAGTGATTTTTGAGCCTAAGCTGCATTGATTTTTGAAAAAGAGCCATGATAGGCTGGTTAGCACAGGGAGACAACAATCCTAGAAGTAGGAAATTGTCAGAAAGTTTTGGAAAATATTTATGAAGATAAATAGCTATGTGAAAACGATCCAGTCAAGTTTCAACTCTGCTATTGCCAATCTGTCTTCGAGCATCTCATCCCTCACTTGTTGGAAGAAAGTGATTGGACTGATCGGTGTCTTTGAGGTGTTGAATCTTGATGGTGAGTAGGCAGCTGAACGGAACATAGTTGTATGCTTCATTCCCTAACTTTTGCCTAGGCTGCCCTTTCAGGTTTTCAGCCTACCGGGATAGTATTTGTTTAGTCTCTAATTTTTGCCTGGACCGCCCTTTCGGGTTTTCAATCCACCGAGACGCTCATTTTTTTGCCTAAGTTGCCCTTTCAGGTTTTCAACTTAGCGAGCTGTTTTTTTCTTTTTAAGAGAAGTATTTTTTGACTATGTCAGCATTCACAGGGTGTGGGAAATCCTCACCATCCCTGGTGGTAAGCAACATGGCTCCGCCGGAGAATATTTTCTTGATTATGAATGGTCCCTCGTAGGTGGGAGTCCATTTGCCTCTGGGATCACCTTGTGGTAAGATGATGCGTTTGACAACCAAGCCACCAGTTTGGTATGCTTGACTTTTGACTTTTTTGTTGAAGGCTTTGATCATACGCTTTTGGTATAGCTGACCATGACAAATAGCTGCGAGCCTTTTCTCATCAATCAAGTTTATCTGGTCCAACCGTGTTTGAATCCAATCGTCTTCGTCTAGATTGGCTTCTTTCATAATCCTTAGGGAAGGAATCTGAATTTCAATTGGAAGAACTGCCTCCATACCATAGACTAAGGAGAATGGAGTTGCCCCTGTTGAAGTACGCGCAGATGTGCGATAACCATGAAGGGCAAAAGGCAACATCTCATGCCAGTCTTTGTAGGTTACTGTCATTTTTTGTATGATTTTCTTGATGTTCTTGTTGGCAGCTTCCACCGCGCCGTTCATCTTTGGTCGATATGGAGAGGAATTATGATGCTTGATCTTGAACTGTGTGCAAAGTTCAGTAATCATTATGTTGTTTAGATTTGTGCCATTGTCCGTGATAATCCGTTCAGGGATGCCGTACCGACAAATGAGATTGTATTTGATGAACCGGGCCACCACATTCTTGGTAACAGAAGCAAATGAAGCTGCTTCTACCCACTTTGTGAAGTAGTCAATAGCGACCAGGATAAAGCGATGTCCGTTGGAGGCAGTAGGTTTGATTTCTCCAATCATATCAATACCCCACATTGCAAAAGGCCAAGGAGCCGTCAGGACGCTTAATGGAACTGGAGGTACATGTACTTTGTCAGCGTATATCTGGCATTTGTGACATGTTCGGGAGTGATGATGGCAGTCTGTTTCCATGGTAGACCAGTAATAACCTGCTCTCAGGATCTTTTTAGCCATTGTATGTCCACTGGAATGAGTACCGAAGGCACCATTGTGTATTTCTTCCATGATCTGTTCTGCTTCCTTCTTGTTTACACAGCGAAGTAAAGTCGAGTCATGGTTGCGTTTGTATAGGGTTCCATTGCTTAGAAAGAATTTGGCAGCAAATCTCCTTAGAAACTTTCTGTCATTAATGGATGCCCCTTCAGGGTACTCCTGAGCTTCGAGATATCTTTTTACTTCATGGAACCATGGTTTTTCCTCGGTTCCTTCGGTATTGATCTCATTGCAATAGGATGGTTCATCTTGCCTGTAAATGGTGATCATAGGCGCCTCGTTGTCCCACCTGACTTTGAACATAGATGACATGGTAGCTAAAGCATCAGCTAGTTGATTTTCCTCGCGTGGGATGTGTTCGAAAGTGATTTCTTCGAAGTAAAGAATCAAACTCAGCACATATTCTTTGTAAGGAATTAGATTCGGGTGCTTCGTGTCCCATTCCCCTTTGATTTGGTAGATTACCAAGGCCGAGTCTCCGTAGACTTCCAGGAATTTGATTCTTAGATCGATTGCAGCTTTGAGACCCTGAATACATGCTTCGTATTCGGCTATATTGTTAGTGCAATTGAAGCATAATCTGGCAGTGAATGGTGTATAACCTCCTGCGGGGGAAATGATCACAGCTCCGATGCCATTGCCAAGTGCATTAGAAGCTCCGTCAAAAACCATAGTCCACCGGGATCCTGGCTCGGGTCCTTCTTCTGGTCCTGGTTATTTGTAGTCATTGACTAGCATAATGTCTTCGTCTGGGAAGTCAAAGTTCAATGCTTGATAATCATCCACTGCTTGATGAGCCAGATGATCAGCTACCACACTTCCTTTGATTGCTTTTTGTGAAGTGTATTGAATGTCATATTCTGTTAAGATCATTTGCCATCTCGCTATTCTTCCAGAGAGAGCAGGTTTTTCGAACACGTATTTGATGGGATCCATCTTGGAGATTAGGAAAGTGGTGTGATTTAGCATGTACTGTCTTAGCCGGTGAGCTGCCCAAGCTAAGGCACAACAAGTTTTTTCGAGTAGTGAGTATCTTGTTTCACAATCGGTAAACTTTTTGCTAAGATAGTAGATTGCGTGCTCCTTTCGGCCGGATTCGTCATGTTGTCCTAGTACACACCCCATTGAGTCTTCTAACACAGTTAGGTACATTATCAGAGGTCTGCCTTCCACAGGTGGCAACAAGATTGGAGGTTTTTGGAGATATTCTTTGATTTTGTCAAAGGCTAACTGGCATTTGTCATTCCACTTTTCCACTTGATCTTTCTTCAACAGTTTGAAGATCGGCACACAAGTAGTAGTCATGTGGGCAATAAATCGGGCGATGTAATTTAGACGTCCCAAGAATCCTCTGACTTGTTTCTCGGTACGAGGTATAGGCATTTCTTGAATGGCCTTAACCTTGGCGGGATCAACCTCAATACCTTTGCTGCTGACGATGAAACCTAAGAGTTTGCCGGATCTTACTCCAAAGGTACACTTATTTGGGTTCAGTCGCAACTTGTATTTCTTGAGTCTGTCCAACAACTTGTGTAAATGACCCAAATGTTCTTCCTCGGTGTTGGATTTTGCAATCATGTCATCGACATACACCTCTATTTCTTGATGAATCATATCATGAAATAGCGCTACCATTGCACGTTGATAGGTTGCTCCTGCGTTTTTCAGACCAAAGGGCATTACTTTGTAACAAAAGGTTCCCCAGGGTGTTGTGAAGGTTGTTTTTTCCATGTCTTCGGGTGCCATCTTGATTTGATTGTACCCTGAGAATCCGTCCATAAAGGAGAATATCTTGCATTGTGCGGTATTGTCAACCAGTACATCGATGTGTGGTAAAGGGAAATCATCTTTGGGGCTTGCCCGGTTCAGATCTCTGTAGTCCACGCACATTCTGACTTTCCCGTCTTTTTTAGGTACAGGGACGATGTTAGCTATCCAAGGAGGATAACTTACAACTTTTAGGAATCCGGCATTGAATTGTTTTTCAACCTCATCTTTGATCTTTTTTGACATATCAGGCCTACTCCTTCGTAGTTTCTGTTTGACTGGAGTGCTACCTTCTTTGATTGGCAGGCGATGAACTACGATGTCCGTGTCAAGGCCTGGCATATCCTCATAGGACCAGGCGAATATCTCGACGTAGTCTCGCAGCATTTGAATCAGTCTTTGCTTGATGCTGTGTTCTAAATCAGCCCCTATTTTGACTTCTTTCTTTTCTTCGTTGCTGCCCATGTTGATGACCTCGTGAGGCTGTATGGCCTTGTCTTCTTGTCCTAGCAGCCTTGCAAGTTCTCTTGGCACTTCACAATCTTCCTCACTTTCGTCCTCAGTTTGGTAGATCGGACTTTCAAAGTCATGACGGGCAATAGCAGAATCGTTGTTGACTGGATCCAGAGTGTATGTGAATCTGCATGTTAGTTATGTGAGTGTGTGTGAAGAAAAAACATAGCTATTAGAAAGCGAAGAAAGAAGGAAAAAGGATCACAAAATTTAAATATGCAAGCGTCCCATGATTTTATTGAATGCACATGATCATGATATGATAAGCCCTTATAGAAGGACCAGTGTGCTAAGGCACACGGCTTTCAAGCTCATGGTTCGATTGTTCAGGAACCATTTTTATCTTTGCACAATATACACAAAGAGAACAGGAAATGGCATTTACTCCTGGTCAAAGGAGATCACATCCTCAGCTTTCCAGTTGTTCAATCCACTGTTGTGAGCAGGGAGTATCCAGCTGTTCCAGTTGCAGTTGTCTTCTTCATCTTCCACAGCATTGATTTCATTAGTGGGAAAATGAGTCGGTGATCCTTCGGGATAAGGGATATACTCTGCTGGATACGAGAGCCCAGGCTGAGATATCTCTGTTGGCTGAGCGAGATGCTCGATAAGGCCGTCCCATGCAGTCGGGATGATGTTTTGAATAGAGACTTGTGCATCCTGATGAGGAGTGTATTCTGACAGAAAGCAACCTTCATTATTTGGTATTTCCCTGGTTTCTTCAAGAGCGAAATTGTCATCGTAATGTTCATCCCATCCAGTTGGGACAATGTCCTTCATAGCAATTTGTGAGCTTGGAGGAGCGGAATATTTCACCATATAGTCATATTTGCCGCTGGGTTCTCCTAGCGTGTCCCATACTTCTTTGGGTGGATTTTGATATTGCTCAGTGACGGGACTTGTAAAACTTTCGTCATTTTCAATTTGATCACCCCATCCAGTCGGGGTAATGTCTTCCATAGCAATATAAGAATTCTGAAGTGCGGTATACTGATAATTGTACCCGTCACTTGGTTCTCCCACAGCATCCCACATTCCCATGGAAATGGGTGGAATCTCATCTGGACATGGCTGAATGATATGGTTCAAGAACACTCCTTCATCTTCAATAGCGTTTACTTCTTGGCTGACGAAGTGTGACATTAATCCTCCAGAACGAGGACCTTGATCATTCTTTTGATCTTCACTATCATAGCCCAGGCCTAGCTTGTCGGACTTGTAGGGTATATCGGGAAGCTGTCCCCATACTGTGCAATCACCCTGTTTAATCAAGGCTTTGGCATCTTTGATAGAAGCCATAGTTGTAGTTGGAGTAGCAGGAATATGCTTGGTGGTAGAGACATCTGGAGAGACCACCTCAAATGATTGGCATGGAGTTTCGATGAATTCGTCCTCCAACTCAACATATTTGGAATTGCTTAGGTGACTAACCACATATTCCTCTTCGCCATAGACTGTGACAATCTTTCCTTTTACTGGATATTTTAACTTCTGATGCAGGGTAGAAGTTACAGCGTTTGCCCCATGTATCCAAGGGCGTCCAAGTAAACAGGAGTAGGCTGGGTGAATTTCCATTACGTAAAAGATAGAATCGAAAATCTGAGAACCCATTCTAATTGGGAGATTCACTTTTCCGTATACCGTTCTGGTTGACCCGTTAAAGGCTCTTACCACAACATCACTTGGCTGTAACACAATTCCTTCGAAGTCAAGCTTTTCTAGTACTGTTTTCGGTAACACGTTCAGAGAAGAACCGTTATCTACTAGCACATGAGATAGAGTGGTGCCATTACATTCAATGGAGATATGTAAGGCTTTGTTGTGATTTTTTCCAGCAGGGGTTAGATCCACATCAGAGAAACCGAGACCATTGCTCACGGTTAGATTGGCAACACAATTCTCAAATTGGCCGACTGAGATCTCTTGAGGCACATGCGCAGCTTTCAGGAACTTCATCAGGGCTTTGGCATGAGCTTCTGAATATTTTAGCAGAGATAGCATTGAGATTTTTGAAGCAGTGTGCCCCAGTTGCTCAACAATATTGTAATCACTTTTGCAGATGATTTTCAATATTTCCTCCATTTCTTGCTTTGACGGATCCTCAGCAGTGATCTCCACCGGGGTTTGAACTTGTTCAACTTGTGGCTCTTTGCCTCGAGCGTTGACATTTTGATTAGGAACTGGGACTCGGACTGGACCAGCAGCAACATTTGGAGAAATTTCTGGTGAAAAGATTCTTCCACTTCTCGTGATCTTGCTGGTACCCACAATATTACCCACAGTTGGAGTAGTTATCTTTGCGGTCTCTTCAGTCGAGGTACCCTGCTTAACTCCATGAATGTAAACATTAGCGTCATATCCCCATGGGACAGCTTTGTCTGAGGAGTATGGAAATGGAGTTGGACTAGCAATGACTACTGATGCCACTTTGAGTGTAGCAGAAATTTTGAATGGAGCCTTGGCAGAGATTTTGAATGGTAAGCTGGAGATCACTGAGGCATCTTCTATTCTCATCCCGTTTGCAAAGACTTCGCACATCACGTCCATAGAAGGGAGCCTCTCAAACATAATGATACGGCGATCCATCCATTTTTGAATTCCCATTCTTAGATTTTCACAACCATTGGGCAGGCAGGAGCAGTAAAAGCAGTCGGGGTCATATCCTGGGAAGTAACCAGCTCGGATTAGCTTTCCTTTGACCTCGCAGAGTGGAGTTGATAATTCGTTCACATCATAGATGTAAACAGTGTCCAGGATAGCGTTGACAGTTTTGTCATGCTTTGGCATAGGTGCAGTGATGACATTTGGAGTTTCTGGAGGATCGAACTCAATTTCACCAGCATCTATCATATCTTGTATTTTATTTTTCAGGGCCCAGCAGTGATCTGCGTCATGTCCTGGAAAGTTTGAGTGATAGGCACATGTCGCATTAGGGCGATAATTTGGAGAGGAAGTGTTGACATTCTTTGGAGGACCTTTTAATGTGATCAGATGTGCTTTTAGCAAGTGCTGCAATGCCTGAGAGATTGGCATGCTGATTTTGGTGAAATTTCTTCTTGGTGCATCTGGTCGATGCGTATATTTTGGCTGTTGATCTTTTTGAGGTGCAGATGCGGAGATCAGAACTGCCCCTACAGATTGATGCTGCTCACTTTTGCGACTTTTCTGAATTTGTGTTGCATTGACCTCATTTCTCCCGCTGATGGGCCTTTTTGTAGTACCAGAGGAGGAACCTATTTGAATTTTTCCATTTTGAATGCCACTTTCGACACGTTCTCCGGTCAGTATCAGGTCAGTGAAACCTGATGATGAGCTTCCCAGCAAATGGCTATAGAAAGGGCCAGTTAAAGTGCCCATGAACATGTCGACTAGTTCGCGATCAGATAAGGGTGGTTGAACCCTTCCAGCCATATCTCTCCACTTTTGTGCATATCCTTTGAAACTTTCTTTTGGTCCCATAGACATGCCCCTTAGTTGAGTACGGGTTGGTGCAAGATCAGCATTGTATTGGTACTGTTTGTAAAAAGCAGCAGCTAATTCTTCCCAAGTATGAACCTTGGTATTTTCCAGCTGGTAGTACCACTCGAGTTGTGTACCCGACAGACTTTCTTGGAAGAAGTGAATCCACAATTTGTTATCCGTTGTATGAGGTTGTATCTTCCTTACATAGGATCTCAGATGTAGTTTCGGGCAAGAAACTCCATCATATTTTGCAAAGACAGGAACTTTGAATTTTGGAGGGATAACAACATCCGAGATGAGCCCCAGATCATTGAAATCTAAGCCAGGTATTTTTTGTATCTCCATAGCTTTCATACGGTCTTCCAGCTGTTGGTATTTTTCATCATCCGGTTCGTCCCCAGAATGATCATTTTCTTCATTTGAAGAGAGAGAGGGTTTAGCAGAACCCTGGTTGCTTTGATTGTCTTCTTGTTCATCATCACCGACTGTTTCAGGGATCGGTGGCTTTTTGAACTTTTTGACTGGGATTTTGATCTTCCTTTTCAGGTGACTCACGCCTACAGATCCTTTGGGCTTCTTTTTCTTCTTGATTATCAGGGCTTTCAGTTCTTGTTGCCCCTTTGCCAGTTCCAGAATTGCCACTTGAACTTGGGCATTCTGTGCTTTGAGATTCTTGATGCTTGTCTCGGATTCCATCTCTTCTGACTGAAATAAACAGCGAGGAGATGAGAAATCCGTCATGTGAACCTGTTATGCAATGTGTATGACTGGATGCCATGTGTATGCAATGTATGAAATGTATATGCAATGCATATGAATGCAATGTATGAAATGTATATGCAATGCATGAAGTGAAATGTGTGTGCAATGTTTCAAGGATCTTAGAGTTTAGATTTGTTAAAGAAGAAACAAACGTTAGTTAATCAATTTATTTCTTTTTTTTTTGCTTCTTTTTTCTTTGCCTCATTTGGGCTTACAAGACAGAAATAAAATAAATGATCCTTCAGGTCTCCCGTGGACACTTTCTCTTTGCCCCCAGGAATGTGTTGATCTGTTGTTCTTCTTGAAGCTGTCCGGTGAGCTCCAATATCCTTCTCTCATAGTCTTGACAGTATGATTTGAAGGTGTCTCTTTCCTCTTTGAGTTGAACCCAAGATTTTTGCAACTCTTCTAGGTCAGTTGGCATGTCCGGGTGTAAAATAACTTGAGGTTCATATCCTTCGACCTCTGGTTCAATAGTCACAGGTAGAACAGCAGGATATGGCATAAGGAGTTTCTGAGCATGAGTGCGGACCCATCTGAGGTAGGGTTCCATAGGAATAGAATTCCATTGCCCCAGAGTTTTGCTTTCTATTCTATAGACACTGCCCCATGCATGTATGAACCTTCGTCGGTGTCTATGAGAATCATTCTCGTAATCAAACACAATGCCATGGATAATCATGTCATGAGGACCGTTGCTCCTTGCATATCCGAATTGGCGTAGAGCTAAAGAGGGATTGTAAGTGATGCCTCCTTTGATGCCAAGGAGTGGCACATTAGGGTACTCTCCACAATGATCAATGATAGTAATGTCTCTTTGAAAGAAGTTGTTCCACCGGATATCTGAATGAGACAAAGACATAATCCTGCGAGACCATTGCATTCTTTGTTCATTTCTCAACACTGATCGGGGAAGATGAAATGTAAACCACCTAGCCAGTAGTGGTATACAGCACATGAGAGTTCCTCGTTTCTTCATGGTACGAGTGTGTAGAGAATGTAGAATGTCTCCCAGCAAGGTTGGTACCGGGTTACGGATTAGGAAAAGGTTGATGATGTGTACACTTATGAACTGGTCGGGATTTGGGAATAAAACCAATCCATAGATCAAAAGGGCCATAACTTCCTCAAAAGCTGGATAACTTTTGTTTTCTAGCAGTAGTCGAGCCTTTTCCAACAAGAACTTGGCAAGCAAACCCTTAACTCCACTCTTTGTTTCCCAATTGGACTCGATTTCTGATTTCCGCAGATGTAAAGCAGCAGCAATGACTTCAGGTTTTGGAATCCTTTCTAAACCAGTGAAAGGTAATCAATTTTGAACAGGCAATCCAATTAGTTCAGAGAATTCTTCCCAAGTGGGTACCAACTGGTAATCAGGAAAGGTAAAGCAATGATGTTCAGGGTCAAAGAACTGGAACAGGACCCGTATCATGTCTTCTTCAAATTTTGAGGTAACCAAATGGAGCAGGTGACCATGCCTTTCAGTGAATTGAACATTCCTGGGGAATTCTGACACTAAGTCTTTTAGTTCAGATGGTACCGTTGAGATGTTGATTCGGATGTAATCTTTGGTGGCGGGAGCCATTACCTGCAAAAACAAAGGTAAACTCTTTGATCCTTGAAGTGTTTGGTGCAAAAATGATATGCTTATGATGCAAACATGTGGCACACAAAAACAAATCAAACAATAGCCTTAGGTTTAAAGGCTTGCATGGAGCTGATAGGTGATACCCTCCCCACTGAAGTTGAGTTGGTTAAACCCTGTCCTAGAATAGTATTCGGGTTCTATGATTCTTGGAAGTAACATCTCAATGCGGCGCTCGAGCGGCCGATCAAAATATTCCTCGAGGATAACTAACTTCGATCAATTTCAAAGCTAGCCACTTAATAGGCCACAAGTCAAGTTCAACTAAAAAGGTTCTAAGACAAATTAGTGTTTAATGACATTTCGGAAGCCTAATATACTCCTTGATCGTTTTCAAGGGACATCAGTATAAACCAAAGTATCGCACTAACGATGACTACCAGATCAACCGTATCGGTACATGCCGTACAGTTTCCTTGGTCTATTTTAATCCCGGGCCATACCTCTGTTCTGGAGAGATACGTGAACTGACTCTTTTTTATCGCTTAATGCTTTCGCATTTTGAAAATTCACAGAGTCGCCACCGACCTTTTATTTTATCCAATTAAGGAAAGGTTTATAAAAGAAACAGAAAAAAGACCTTTAAGAAATTCTGGGTAAGGGGGTAGGTTATACAAAGGGAAGGTGTTAGCACCCTTTGTATCCATGGTTATCCATGGGCTCTTAAGTTTGCTTAGCTCACTTGTTTTTCGATCACTTTTCAATTGCTTTAGAATGCTCATATGTGGTTTCAAATACTTTTGTAAATTGAATTTTGTAATGATCCGTGTGTGGATGTATACAAAATGCTTGTTTATCTTTCGAAAGATGTTTTGAAAAGAACGTTAACTTTGTAATAATCCGTGTTTGGATGTATACAAAGTATTGTCTTTTTTGAAAGTTTTGTTTTGAAAAACAACAGTGTATGAGAATTTTGTTTGTTTTGATTTGAGCAAGCAAACTAGGAGGTCTACCCTGAGTTGTAAGGTCTTTATCCTATTTCCTTTAAAAATCTATCCTTTCACCGGATATAAACAAAAGGTTCGATTTTGTACTCAAAACAGTGGAATTTTGACTTTGATTTTGAAAAGAATGAGAAGGGATTACCTTAAGAGGTGCAAGTGTGATTGTGTTTGTATTCAGATATTTTATCTTTGAAGTTAGTGATCTAACGGTTCAATTTTATCTTTGACATACACGCAGTTTATATTTGCTGGAAATTAAAATGCGGAAATGTAAAGTGCGGAAAGTAAATCTACGCTATTACATCGATTGTGCAGGAAATGTAAACTAGCCTATTTACATGAATTTGACATCCTATACATTTATCTAGGAATTTAAATTGCAAGAAAAATAAAAGGCATATTTTTGGATTTTTTATGATTGATTTTAATTATAATTAATGCATGATTAATTAAATTAAAATGAAGAAAAAGATGAAAATAGATTTAAACCTAGAAATTAAGTTTAGAATATGTACAAAATATTTGTCAATTAATTTTAAAACAAAACTAATTTTTTTGGAATTTTTGAAATTTATTTGAAATTGATTTAAGCTAATTAAAACATAATAAACTAATTCAGAAGACTTCTAGAACAAAAATCTTGGAATTTTGAATTGTAAAAGATTGATTTGATTGATGGTACAAATCACTGAGAATTGTACAGCCAGCAGTTTGGCTGTCAACTGACTGTTCAGGTATTGACGTAGCAGTTAGAGTGAAAAATCAACAGTCAAAGTTAATTTTCTTTTTTTGTTGTTTTTGTTTTTGTTTTATGTGAAAAATGAAAGTTTATTTACATGACTTGTTAAAAAAAACAGACATAATAAATAACCAATATTTACTGTATGCGGGCAAAATTACCGATAATAACCCTGAAAACCATTTAATGCACAGAAAAATGAATATTTGACTGGCAGAAAACACACAAAATATTATCTAAGTAATTAAGCAATATTATGACAAATAGTACAACATTTAATACTGACAGTACAAATATTACATACTATATTGAACAGTACGACGAATAAACGGTACATTTAAGAAATATGAAATACGGCAAATTTTAAGAATGACGATTGATAACCCATGCTATGAACAATAACATGTAGATGATTGGGAGTGCAACCATTGCAGGTCCACACTCTTCAGGACTATGCAGGCAGAAGAAAGTCATGATCACCGTAGCAATGGTGATGACCATAAGAAAACACGTTTCCCACCGCTTTGCCATTTTGTCGGGGAAGGAGAAAGGATGGATTATGAAGTAGAAATTTGAGAGATGAATTAGAATTTGATGTGAGATTTTATGAAAGAAAATGAGAGGTATTTATAGAATGGAAAGAAGGATAGAGACGCTGGGGAATGATGTGATTCCGTACAAAAGGAAAATTTGAGTGGAAGTAAGATTTGAAAGAAAGTGTATGATAGTGTTGGGAAAAAGAGAGATGTAGAGAATAAAGTTAGGATTTGATTTTTGAAAAAGATATTTGAAAAGATTTTTGAAAATAATGGAATATAGTACAAAAATTAGTGGGAAACAAAAGATAATAATAATCTACTTGTTACCAGTACAGTCTGAGTTTCCTGATTCTGCGCCTGCAAAAAGATTTAACTCTGTACCAATTGTGTCAGTACTATTTATCTGTAAATAAATAAATAGCATGTGTGAAGTAATAAACAGTATTTGGCGTTTGCGTAAGAATAAATTCAACTGCAGGCCAAATTACTGTATAAGAAAAATTCTAAAAACTAAGTATTTCATATGTCAGGATATTTGTTGAAATAAAAATCCATGATTATATGAGACTCTTAATTTTCAGATTGGAGTTTTTCTTGAAAAAAGATGCGGGCAAATTTTGGGGTATAACAGGAGGAGTAGAGTTTTATGTTATTTTTAGTGTTTTAGTTTTTATGTTAGCATGTTAGAACAATTTATGCTTTGTTTTTAGAAATTTTGTTCCATCCTTTTGGATGAGGTATTTTGGAAGGCTAAGTTTACACCTTTGGATATTTAACACCGTTTGGTGTGGTTTCTATTTATATAAGTTCAGTTTATTTTATTATCGTATTTATTTTTAAGTAGTTTTATTTTTAGTTTAGTGTTTTATGTTTAAAAAAAATGGTTTGTGAAAGTTGTCCTGATGGTTAATTAGCTGGAACATGAATTTTTGTGTTCCCAATGAATGTGGATGGTGCAAAGCAATTGGAGTGGTGATGATATAAGTTGAAAATTGTACGTGCAAGGTACGTCTTTTATCGTTTTCTTTAAAGTACCTTTGATTCTGATGCTTTTAATTGTACAAATTAGTTGTCATTAATTTCTGTTGGTAAAATTAGTTCAATTGTGAATCACTTTAGCCTAGATGTAGTTGTGAGGAGACTTTCCACTGTATATATATAATTGTGTTGGATACCAGCAATGTGCGCTTTAACTCGTTTTTCTTATGATTAATCTTGCATTTTTATTAAATTGTGTTAAGCATGAAAGTGATCAAAGCGTTTTGTTCCGCACTATGAGAATAACTTCCTATCCAAATGTAACCTACCCGGTGAGTGTGTGGGTATTTGCTAACCACTTTGAGCCGTTTGCCAAGATTCTTACCGGTTAAGCTTGTGTTGTATTATGATCTCATTACCGATTTTTGATAGAATCTTGATGATTTTATTTTTACCTTGAACTGTTGCCATGAAAGATGGTTAGGATTGATTCCTTTTTGCCTTAGAATAGGGAGCATTCTTAATTATGTGGTGGTAATATTCAAGTTGGGGAGAATAACACAAAGGTCTACATTGGTGTGGATAGAAGAAAAAGATGTTGCTCAAGGGGTATAAAGAAAAGATTATCTTTGTGAAAAGCAATAGAAGGTTGCTTAAAAAAAATAAATAATATATAGTAAATAAAAAAGAAAGAAAAGAAAAAAAAATTGTGACCCTTGAGCAAGTAAAAGAAAAGAAAAGATGGAGAGAATAATGTGGTGAACTTGGTTGGTATGATTGTGATGATTGAATTGAAATAGAATGCTCTCTTAGGTTTTGACATTTTCGTTTCAATGGTCGTGAGATATGACACTTCCTTGTTAACCAAGCCAAGCTACAACCCCAAAAGTCCTTTGTGATTCATGCTTTTACGCTTTTTATATATATTTTGCTTAGATAAGTTCATAATTAATTCTGGATGTTTGCGTCATTGTCTGGTGAGTGTTAGGATCCTCCATTTTTGTTCTCTCAAAGGAGAAGTGTGTAGGTGTGATTCATTCTTGAACTTTTGTTGCTTGTGGAATTTCTGACATAGAATTTGTATATAGGATTAGCATCTTGATCATGGTACTTTGATTGAAATTGGTAAGGATTAATCTTTGTGTACTTTTGGAATTTTAACCATTCAATTGTTCTTGTTTTTGCTTGATTAGTTCATTGTTGATATTTGTGTTCCTGGTAATTTATCACTGTTTTGTTTGAGGACAAACAAGAGTTTAAGTTTGAGAGAGTTGTTAGGTGCCAAATTGTGTTAATATCTAGTTTAAATTGCGGCACCTTTCGACCGATTTTATCGAGTATTTGTATAATTCCCTTTAGTTTTATATAACTATTTGTACTTTATAAATTTTAGCTTTTATTTTATGTTAATATGTGTTTTAGTTATGATTTTACAGGTCTTGGCAAATTTTGGAAGCTTTGAGCTTGTTTTGGCCAACATTGAAGTCTGGTGGGCAGAGCTTAGCGCGCGTCGCGCGGTAATAGGGTACATCGCGCCATGGGTTCAGATATTTTGTGAAGCTTCCAGCAGAGAAAAGCGCGCGTTGCGCGCTTGGGCGGTTTGATGTGCAAGTGACATGGTGCGATGCGCGCTAGAGGGCGCGACGCGCCCTGGGCAGAAAACATAATTGCTATATAAAGAGAAAGTCAGATATTTTGGAGAAGATTGATCTTTTTCAGAGCTCATTACACCATTTTCTACTGTAGAAAACTGAGAAGTGAAGAATTGAAGCTTTGATCGTCGATTAATTGCCGTAGATGCTTGTTATTCTTCATCCTTACCTTATTGAGCAAGCTATCATGTCAATGGATAGCTAAATATCTTTTGTATCAAGAATAGATGTAATCTTCCTTTACTTTTGTATGTTTTTCTTGTGAATATATGTGTATGAACAAGTGATGATCAATATAGATGGTTTATTTGTTTATTAAAGCTTTTCTATGGTATAAATGTTTGAGACATCAATGTTTGTACCGTGACCTAATTTTATCATCTATCAAACTATAAATTGCAGACATGGATTTAGCATTTGATATTTACGTTGTATCGGTTTATAAAAGGTTATTTGTATTGTTTAAGCGGTGGAGAAATCGGCGGTTAAACAATACGGTAAATCTAGCTATATCGTTGCGGACACGGACGGTATAGACGTCGATACGTAATTATATTGATCGTTAACAATTTTATATATATATATATTTATAGGTTGACATACAAAGTTAGGTCGGTGAAATCGAATCTTGATACATTCTTTTAAACTTAGAACTTTCTTAATTTTACTCCTAGCTACTAAATTGTTGAATGATCTTAAACCAAACTCAAAGTAACCTTAACTCAAGACAACATAGACTATAGAACGGCGGTGGTATCGCAATAATCCCTGTGGAAACGATATAATCTAAAAGTACGCCAATATACTTTCAACAATGCTTGAGAGATTATCCGGACAAAACTATTACTGCTTCTTAGATGGATATTCCGGATACAACCAGATTTTGGTCAACCCAGAAGACCATGAGAAAACAGCTTCCACATGTCCGTTTGGAATTTTCGCATATAGGAGAATGCCATTTGGATTATGTAATGCTCCAGCCACCTTTCAACGGTGTATGCAAGCGATCTTCTATGACCTCATTGAAAAGAGTATTGAAGTATTCATGGATGATTTTTCGGTATTCGGAAAATCATTTGACATTTGTATGGCTAATCTGGATGAGGCACTGGGAAGATGTATTGAGACCAACCTAATTCTAAATTGGGAGAAATGCCATTTCATGGTAACTGAAGGTATTGTACTAGGGCACAAGGTATCTTCAAGAGGGCTTGAAGTGGACAAGGCCAAGGTGGAGGTAATCTCAAAACTTCCACCTCCAGTAAACATTAAAGGGGTAAGAAGCTTTTTGGGTCATGCGGGATTTTATCGAAGATTTGTAAAGGATTTCTCGAAGATTGCCAAACCATTGAGTAACTTACTCAACAAAGGTACGTGTTTTACTTTTAATGAGTCATGTGTCCAAGCTTTTAATGAGTTAAAAGAAAGGCTAGTTACCGCACCTGTGATCGTAGCACCTGATTGGAAAAAAGATTTTGAACTTATGTGTGATGCTAGCGATTATGCCATAGGCGCGGTACTAGGCCAAAGAAAGGAAAAAATATTTCATGTCATACACTATGCAAGAAAAGTTTTAAACGACGCTCAAGTCAATTATGCCACTACAGAAAAGAGTTGCTAGCTATAGTGTATGCCCTTGAAAAATTCAGATCCTATCTCATTGGAACAAAGGTGGTGATTTACACAGACCATGCGGCTATTAAATATCTGCTTACTAAACCGGATTCGAAACAAAGACTCATTCGATGGGTTCTTCTCTTGCAAGAATTTGACTTAGAAATCCGAGATAAAAAGGTTCAGAAAATGTGGTAGCAGATCATTTATCCCGTCTGGTCAATGTAAATGTCACCCACCAAGAAGCTGACATAAATGATGAATTCCCGGATGAACAACTTTTTCAAATCCAAGTGAGACCTTGGTTCGCCGATCTTGCAAATCATAAAGCAACCGGTATGATACCAGAGGACTTCGATTGGCACCAAAAGAAAAAGTTGTTATCCGATGCTAAATACTATGTGTGGGACGACCCGTATTTGTTCAAGATAGGTAAGGATGGCATAATAAGAAGGTGTGTTACTAAAGAGGAAGCCCAACAAATTCTCTGGCATTGTCATAATTCTCCTAGTGGTGGGCATTTTAATGGATGGAGAACAGCAACAAAAGTTCTCCAATCCGGTTTTTTCTGACCAACTATTTTCAAAGACGCCTACCACCATGCGATAGATTGCGATAAATGCCAAAGAGTGGGAGGGATAAGTAAACGAGATGAGATGCCACTTCAAACCATGATCGAAGTTGAAGTTTTTGATTGTTGGGGCATCGATTTCGTGGGACCTTTTCTTCCCTCATTTACTAATGCATATATTTTAGTTGTTGTGGATTATGTTTCCAAGTGGGTTGAAGCTATCGCTACTCCTAAGGCGGATGCCAAAACGGTATTGAAATTTTTAAACCGCAACATCTTTACCCGGTTTGGCATGCCTCGAGTAATTATCAGTGATGGTGGATCCCATTTTGTTAATGAACAGGTTGCTAAAGTGCTTGAGAAGTGTGGCATCAGTCACAAGATTGCTTCACCGTATCACCCTCAGACCAACGGGCAGGCGGATATTTTTAACAGAGCAATAAAGAATATCTTAGAGAAGACGGTCTCAGTATCCAAAAAAGATTGGTCCGCAAGGATTGGTGATGCTCTTTGGGCATATCGGACCGCATACAAAGCACCCACTGGTGCATCGCCTTTCTAGATGGTCTATGGTAAGGCATGTCACTTACCTGTTGAGATAGAGCACAAAGCTTTGTGGGCTTTGCGCTTCTTTAATAGAGATGACAGCTTAGCCTTTAAGAAAAGGAAAGAGTAACTCCATGAGCTCGAAGAGTTCAGGTACCTAGCATATGAGTCCAACAAAATGTATAAGGAAAATATGAAAAGGTATCATTACAAGAAACTCAAAAAGAAAGCGTTTAAGGCGGGAGACCTTGTGCTTCTGTTCAATTCCAGGCTAAGATTATTTCCGGGTAAACTAAAGTCCAAGTGGTCAGGACCATTCATGGTCAAAGAAGTCAAGCCATATGGTGCTATTGTCATTGAGGATAGCAAAACCAAAGAGAGTTGGACTGTCAATGGAGAAAGACTGAAGGTTTACCTTGGGGGAGAATTTGACAAGGAAGTGTGTACTCTCGCACTTTTGAGCACGTAAGAAAGCCATCCGTCGAGCTTAAACGACGTTAAACAAAGCGCTTGTTAGGAGGCAACCCAACGCAGTAAGTTTTCATTGTTTGCTCGTTTTTATTTATTTTGTTTAAGTCTTATATATCATAAAACCAGTGTGATTGAGCAGGTACAGCAGGGTAAATAAAACACTAAGGGCGCAACAAATTCTTTCGCATTACCGCGCCTCGGGACTCCGTACCGCGCCGTGAATCGTTTGCAGAAACTTTCGCGCGTCGCGGAGGAACATAGCGCGCCGCGGACATGCGAGAACAAACCCTTAATGAAAACCTATCATCAGTCGTTTTTCTTATTGTGGTTAGCCGGAGCCCAACCCTTTTCCTTTGTGGGGGATGCAGGTGCTCAGCCAAATGAGACCCAGGAGCAACCAGAGGGGGATAGTGAGCTGTTATGTTTATGATAACTGTCGTGATGATATATATATATATATATATATATATATATATTTTATATTGATTTAATTTTTGTTTCAGTAATTTCAGTCTTACAATCTATATCAGTTTTGCTTTTATTTTGCTATTTATCTCCAGTTTAGAATGAGTAGTTTCTACAGCATAATGAAAAGTTCTAGTGAAACAATGAGAATGCCAACAATGGAGCAACATGCATGAAAGTGGTAGTGAGTCGAAATTTGTGAAAAATAAATTTTTCCCTTTCTTTTTCAATAAAAGTGACAAGGCAGATATGAATTTTCGAACTCGAACTCTTAGTGTGTGCATGAAACTTAGGTTGTTAGTAAATACTAATAGAAGTTCTTTATGGTACACAAATTTTTGTTGGATCGGCTTAACATTAACCATTGTGAGGAAAGATTTCCATTGTTTACTATATGCAGGAGACCATCGATTACTTTGACATGTTTGTATTTTGCTAAACCGTTTGTCGCATCGTCTTGTGAAAATCTGTGGAAATGACTTAGGCACTTGTTTGAAATTGAGAGTTTCTTTTAGCCTATTCCATATTAAAGCTTAATTTTTTCTGTGAGAGTGTGATCCTTTGCTAACCATTCTTTGAGACTGAGGTCAAGATAAATATCATAATATGCACCAAGAAAAACATCTGGTGAGTTCTTGATCTCAATAAAAAGTTTTGTTTTGGACCATCAACCATAAAATTTGGTGATGTGTTTTCTCTTTTACCCTTATAGAAAGTAGGGGAGCAGTCATTGAATTTGAATATAGGTTGATCTCTAAGTTGGGGAGATTCATAATCAAAAGAAGAGTAAGTACAGGTGGTGTTTTGCAAAGAACAAAAGAAATTCGTAGCTTGAGAATAAAGAAAAACAAAAGAAAGACAGTGTTGGAACCTAGAAAGTTGAAAAAAAAAAAAGAAAGAAAATGTTTGAAGAAAAGAAAAGAAAATATCGAGCTATGAAGGAAAAGATGAACGGGTAAGAAAGTTAATGGCCTAGAGAAAAAGGAATGAGTTGTGAATAGGATGCTTCCCTAGAATAGGAACAACCTTTGAATATACTCTTTTCTTTGAATCTAAACCACATTACAACCCTATAAAGACCTTTCGATTCTCAGATTTCACAGGACTTGATGCTAACAATACGGTGAACGTATGATATGAATACTTGTTTATTTAATTGTTTGGATGAGTGTTTAACCTCTCTTTTATTCATCATACCTTCTGATGAGAGTGATTAGTGTTGATTCAACAGTGGTTGTGTAGTGTTTTGAACTTCTGGAGGTAATTTCCTTTCAAAATCGGTTTCATGTGATTAGTGTTGATTCAACAGTGGTTGTGTAGTGTTTTGATCACTGAATTGAGCCATTTGAAACAATCTTTGAAAAAACGTGTTGCATGATTGTTGGTATGTGTTGTTGTATTCACTAAGGTGAGTAATTTTGTTTAGGGACAAACAAAACTCTAAGTTGGGGAGAGTTTGTTAGGAGTAAATTATTAGTATTTTCATGTATTAAAATAACTACCATTTGATCTGAACTCGAGCTTATTGTATGTTTTTTTAGTGATTTTATGGTTAGAATTGAACTCTAGAAGTTTGATGCTAATTGTAGAGCAAATTGAATCACTATGGGTTTTATTTGTGCAGGTATTAAGGCTGGAAAGCAAAGACAAGGAAACACGAAGGCGTAAGGATACTGGAGACGCAAAATCACAAAGAAGTGGGATAAAGCAGAGGCCGAGCCGCAGCAAAACTGGGCGAGACGCGCCAAACCTTCAGGTCCCAGTTCGCGCCTCGCTAACTCGTGCCGCGCCGCGAGTGCTTCGTAAAAAGAAACTTTGTTATAAAAAGAAGCCCTAATCCTCATAAAGGAGAGATCTTTGGTGAGCAAAATTCAGAGAGCATTCATATTCCAGAGCTGAAAACAACATTTGACGGAGAATTCAACATCAATCGAAGACATTCCCTTGATCAAGATTAATCCATCTATGAAGTTTTGTGTGTTCTTCATGACTATGGAGAGCTAAACCCCATTGTGTTGAGTTTAAGGTAGTAGTTAACCTATGAAGATGCAATAACTTTTATTAATTCCTATGAACAATTGTTTAAGTTTTATTATCAATAAAGAACCTTATTTTTATTTTATATCATTGTTGAACTATCAATCGAGAGATGGGGTTCATACTTTTACCCTAGGTTTTTATATTGATTTGTTCTTAATTTGCAGAGATGGGATTATGAATAAGTTTTCGTAAATCATTGTGTTTAATTCCCTTTATCCTTATTGTTATTCTGAGAGATCGAATATCATACCGGTAGAGGTGGTTTTAAAGTGATCTTAGACATGAGGTAAACATTTGAGGATGAATGAAGATAATAACTTATATAATGGTTCACTTGTGGATTAATTGATCAATTGCATACGAATAGGTTGATGAACCCTAGAACTCAACATATTCCTCACCATTGTTATTCATTCTTTAAGCTTTCAGTCAATTAATTATTATTTTCTTATACGCACTTTTAGACTAAATAATCAAAACCAATGCTTTTTACCATTCATTATAATTCGACTATAGAACGACAGTAATATTGACTCAGTCTCTGTGGATACGATATATTAGAAAATATTTACCCAAAATACTTTCAACAAGAGGCACTTAAGTCGGTTACGGAGATTAGAATTTTTTGAGCTTAACTAGAAATTATTGCAGTTTGTTTGAGATGAGGTCAAATATGAGATGTGGTAATGGGAAGGATGTGAAAATATTGGAGAAGAACATAGAAGTGCAGTTTATGCCAATTAAGAAGGGATAGAGTAGATAGATATTTGAGAAAATGGGAAAGTTGAATGGTAAAGTGGATTGTGTGGCATAAATGACATGGCATCGACATGTGTCGAGAAAAATTTGGAAGTCTCTAGCACCAAATATGAGGTTATATGGATCAATGAGGATTATTAGGTTAGAGGGAAAACTAAGTTATTAATGTTGTTAAAGTCCTCTGCATGGATAAAGATTTCAATTGGGACAACAGGATCTGTAATAAGGTTAGCAGATTAACATGTCTTGAGTTGGAATATAATTAACAATTGTGTGATGCTAAGTAAGAGTATGTAAGCGAAATGAATCCTAAGTACAAAAATCATACAAAACATTCTAAACCAATACAAGCTCACATCATTAACCACACCTAGCAAAAATTTATTAATGGATGAAGAACACACAAAAATGAGGACTTTGAACACTCATCCAACAATCTGGCAAACAATTGATTAAATTATGCATTCATCCAAAAATCACATTGAAGATACAAAATCAAGAATCACAAGGGCTTTTCAAGGTTGTAATGTGGATTGGTTAACAAACATGGGATAGGTCCTAAGGCTAATCGAAACAAAACCTGCCTAAACCTAAGGGAGTGATCAATTCACACATGTTCAAACAACACAATTCCAATCAAACTTCTTCCTTATTCCAAGTTGTCATAATCAAAACACCATACTTATTAGCACAATTATTCCATACACTTTTTGTTTTTGTTTTTCAAAAAATTTTCTCTTTTTTATTTCTTTTTCTTTTCTTTCTTTTTCACTTTTTCTTTTCTTTTCTTTTCTTTTCAACCTCATAGAAACTAACCACAAGTGCACAACCATTTTTCTCCCCAACTTGAATTTAACCACATCATAATATGACTACTCCTTACTGTCTATGGCAACGTAAAAATTCATACAACAACACAAAGTTGAGGGTTCAATAAAAATGAATCAACATCCATACAAAAATAAGTGAACTAAATGCAAGCATAAAAGTTCAAGAAATAACATGGATGTTGACAAAAAGCTCAAAAGGGTTAACAAATGCTCACACACTCACAAGGTGAATTGACTATTTAGCTAAGATGGTTGTGCTCAAAATGAAATAAAATGTCTTGATCCTTTTCATGCTTTCATAAAATCAACATAAACAAAAGGTTAAGCATAATAAAATCCAGTTAAAACAAAGATTGTGGCCTCTAACATATATGAACAATGAAAAGCTTCCTCACATTTATGGTTTGGGAACTAAAGTGATTCAATTAACAAGAAAGTTATGCAAAAGAGTGGATGGCATGATAATTGGACAAATGAAAAGTTTCCCAAACATGCTTTGCTATAGAATTTAATCAATGAGTACCTTGAATGATACAACTTCAAAAATAATATCCTACCATACACCCGTAGTTGAAACAATGAAGCTTTGGAAAATCACCTCAAAAATCTTCGATTAAGGGACAAAATTTGAGTTCAAACAACAAATAAAAGAATTAGAAAAATAAAACTATTATCTACTACTAATTAGCCTTGGTGAAAGTGAGAAAAAGAAGTGAACCAAGTGGAATTGGAATCCCACTGTTACAAAAGCAAAGATTCTGAATTTTTCTTTGCTCGCTAAGCAATGACAACAAAAATCAGAAAAAACAGAACAAAATCTGATCTTTTAGCCACCTCCACTTCACCTAAACACCTCAAATACGGAAATATAAACAAAATTTACAACCGTTAGGGTGCCTCCCAACAAGCGCTTGTTTTACGTTGTAAGTTGGACGCCTTTATTGTTTAGGTGTTTGGAAAGTAACTTCCTCCTTTCATGCCATGGTAACGTCTCACTGCGCAAACCTAAAGAAAGTTTCCTAACCAAAACACTCAACAAGCGTTACGAGTACAAATATATACAACAATCGCACAAACATAAACGAAAATACAAGTATAAAAATATGTACACAAACAAACACATATATATATATATATATATATATATATATATATATATATATATACAAGTATGAACACATACATCTATTATTATTGAAAAAGAGAAAAGTTGGTGAATGTTGGATACGCAAGTTGAAAAGTGAAGATTTGTAATTAAAGAGCTAATTCGAGATCAACATGTTTCACCAACATTCACCAACAAAAGTATACTTATATATAGCATATACAAGTAAACCTATATGGTGAACATAAACAAGTAAACATGTATAAGTGAAAATATACAAGTGAAACTATGCAATATATACAAAGCTCAAAACCACGGAAACTATTGCGATGCAATTCTAACAACCATCCCCGACAACGTCGCCATTTTGTTGAAGCAGGCATAACGGCAAGCAACAAAGGATTTGGAAATATTACTCAGGGAGTTAGCGTGTCCACAGAGACGGTGAAAATGCCATTCAACAGTTTATATGGTTTCGAACTCGGGTTTGAATCAACAAAAGTGTAAAAACAGAAAAGTAAATATTAACACAAAAGAATTCATTCTTCGGAAAGAGAAGATTTATCAAGCATTGCATATAATCTACTTCTCACAAACTTAAACTTATAGATGTCATCATGTATCTCTCACATCATTTTCCATCTCTGAAGCACCTACGAGATAACCTCACAACCAAGGTTATCTCTAGCATAAAGCTACGAGAACATCGGCGATCTCTCGCTAAGCGGTAGCAGAAAAAAACCAAATTTTGTTTTTGCCATAACTTGAGAACCGTAACTCCGAATTGCGCCCGGTTCGAAATGCTGAAAAGCTTATTCAATGCTCTATCTAATAATGACTAAATTGAAAACAAATTTATGATTTTTATCATTCCTATTTTGAGCCTTATTCTTTGATGAATTGGTAAAATTTGCATTCTTGAAGCTTAGCCTTTGGCCTTTATTACTCAATGCTCCAAATATGCATAAATACCTGCAAAATGAATGTAAAACTATTAATCGGTACACAAATGTATCAAAAACACAAGTATGCACATACTTACACAAAAGTTGGAGTTTTATTATAAAAACATAATGAATAGAATTGATAAGTGCCACAATTACATACTCAAAATAACGATATTTTGGCACTTATCAAACTCTCCCCAACTTGAAACGTTGTTTGTCCTCAAACAATATAAAATAACACATAGATTCAAAATTAGTAAACGAAATAATCGTGAATCAACAAGTTTAGAAAACCAAAAACAAATGTATGGCTGAACATAAAAACGTTTAAACAAAGTAAATACTTATCACTATTCTACAACGACAACATGTAAACAAATCGAATCCTAAGTACACAAATCATAAAAAACATTCTAAACCAATACAAGCTCACATCATTAATCACACCTAGCGAAAGTTTATTAATGGATGAAGAACACACAAAAATGAGGACTTTGAACACTCATCCGACAATCTTGCAAACAAATGATTAAATTATGCATTCATCTAAAAATCACATTGAAGATACAAAAGCAAGAATCACAAGGGTTTTTCAAGGTTGTAATGTGGCTTGGTTAACAAACAAAGGGTAAGTCCTAAGGCTAATCGAAACAGACCTGCCTAAACCTAAGGGAGTGATCAATTCACACATGTTCAAACAACACAATTCCAATCAAACTTCTTCCTTATTCCAAGTTGTCACAATCAGAATACCATACTTATTAGCACAATTATTCCATACTCTTTTTGTTTTTCAAAACTTTTTCTCTTTTTTATTTCTTTTTCACTTTTTCTTTTATTTTCTTTTCTTGTCAACCTAATAGCAACTAACCACAAGAGCACAACCGTTTTTCCCCAACTTGAATTTAACCACATCATAATATGAATACTCCCTACTTTCTAAGGCTAGGTAAAAATCCATACAACAACACAAAGTTGAGGGTTCATGAAAAAGGAATCAACATCCATACAAAAATAGGTGAACTAAATGAAAGCATAAAAGTTCAAGAAATAACATGGATGTTGACAAAAAGTTCAAAAGGGTTAACAAATTCTCATACACTCACAAGGTGAATTGACTATTTGGCTAAGATGGTTGTGCTCATAATGAAACAAAATGTCTTGATCCTTTTCATGCTTTCATGAAATCAACATAATTAAAAGGTTAAGTATAATAAAATCCAGTTAAAACAAAGATTCTGGCCTCTAGAATATATGAACAATGAAAAGCTTCCTCACATTTATGGTTTGGGAACTAAAGTGATTCAATTAACAAGAAAGTTATGCAAAAGAATGGATGGCATGATAATTGGACAAATGAAAAGTTTCCCAAACATGCTTTGCTATAGAATTTAATCAATGAGTACCTTGAATGATACAACTTCAAAAATAATATCCTACCATACACCCGTAGTTGAAACAATGAAGCTTTGGAAAATCACCTCAAAAATCTTCGATTAACGGACAAAATTTGAGTTCAAACAACCAATAAAAGAATTAGAAAAATAAAACTATTATCTACTACTAATTAGCCTTGGTGAAAGTGAGAAAAAGAAGTGAACCAAGTGGAATTGGAATCCCACTGTTACAAAAGCAAAGATTCTGAATTTTTCTGTGCTCGCTAAGAGAGCCAGACCTCGCTAAGCGATGACAGCAAAAACTAGAAAAACCAAAACAAAATCTGATCTTTCAGCCACCTCCACTTCACCTAAACACCTCAAATACGGAAATATAAACAAAAATTACAACCGTTAGGGTGCCTCCCAACAAGCGTTTGTTTTACGTCGTAAGCTCGACGCCTTTATTCTTAGGTGTTTGGAAAGTAGCTTCCTCCTGTTATGCCATAGTGACGTCTCACTGTGCAAACCTAAAGAAAGTTTCCTAAGTAAAACACTCAACAAACGTTACGAGTACAAATATATACAACAATTGCACAAACATATAAGAAAACACAAGTATAAAAATTTGTACACAAACAAACACATATATACAAGTATGAACACATACATCTATTATTATACAAAAAGAGAAAATTTGGTGAATTTTGGATACACAAGTTGAAAAGTGAAGATTTGTAATTAAAGAGCTAATTCGAGATCAACATGTTTCACCAACATTCACCAACAAAAGTATACTTATATGTAACATATACAAGTAAACCTATATGGTGAACATAAACAATTAAACATGTATAAGTGAAAATATACAAGTGAAACTATACAATATATACAAAGCTCAAAACCACATAAACTATTGCGATACAATTCTAACAACCATCCCCAACAACGGCGCCATTTTGTTGAAGCAGGCATAGCGGCAAGCGACAAAAGATTTGGAAATATTACTCAGGGATTTATCGTGTCCACAAAGATGGTGAGAATGCCATTCAACAGTTTATATGGTTTCGAACACGGGTTTGAATCAACAAAAGTGTAAAAACAGAAAAGTAAATATTAACACAAAAGAATTCATTCTTCGGGAAGAGAAGATTTATCAAGCATTGCATATAATCTACTTCTCACAAACTTAAAATTATCGATGTCATCATGTATCTCTCACATCAGTTTCCATCTCTGGAGCACCTACAAGATCAACTCACAACGAAGGTTATCTCTAACACAAAGCTGCGAGAACATCGGCGATCGCTTGCTAAGCGGTAGCCTAAAAAAACCAAATTTTGTTTTCGCCATAACTTGAGAACCGTAACTCCGAATTGCGCACGGTTCAAAATGTTGAAAAGCTTATTCAATGATCTATCTAACAATGACTAATTGGCAACCAAATTGATGATTTTTATAATTCTTATTTTGAGCCTTATTCTTTGATGAATTGGTAAAATTTGCATTCTTGAAGCTTAGCCTTTGGCCTTTATTACTCAATGCTCAAAATATGCATGAATAGCTACAAAATGAATGGAAAACTATTAATCGGTACACAAATGAATAAAAAACACAAGTATGCACATACTTACACAAAAGTTGGAATTTTCATACAAAAACGGAATGAATATAATCGATGAGTGCCACAATTACATACTCAAAATAACGATATTTTGGCACTTATCAACTTTCTGGTGTGACATATTGACTTCATCTTCCTTGAACACCAAGCAAGAGGATAAGAAATTAAATACTTGTAGAGTCAATAGCAACTCTTTTTAAATACTCATAAGAACTTCATACATCTCATTAGAGATACATCATTCTCCCTTGATGACATACACCTTCAGACCTTAATCGCACAACTGACGTATGTTAAACACAAACGTCATCAGTCTTTTAGTAAGAAGAAAATTACCAAAACTTTAGATAATCCATATTGTATTATTTAGTTACCCAAATCCCTTAATCTTCCCTTTTAGTATCAACAACAAAAGTAACAGTTGATAGAACGAGACTAGACAAACCACTAGAAACACTTTTACGCAGTCAAGTGTCTGGAGCAGACAGTGCCAAAATACCAAACATCTTAGTTAAAGTTCTAAGAAATGAATGAGAAATAAGAAAAATAACACCTCCCCTGGTTAACCAATGGTGATTTTAACCTTAGAGGAAGTCAACAAAAATAGTTTGTTAAGATCAACTTTTCACAAAAGAGACATCTTCAGTGCAAGTATCTATCTATAGCCTGATTTTCTCAGATGTGTAGCACAATTTTGAGACATTAAGATTGAAATCATTGACTTATATTGCCTTTGATAAAAACAACCTTTGGTCATCTGAGTTTTCTCATTGCTAGATTTAGCTCGAAAACTCGACCCTTTTTAGGCTTCCAATCATCTTCTCACTTGAGAAACCTCCTTCAGCTGAGATGAACTATTCTTACAGGCTTGATCATGATATCAAGTATGAAGTTTAATAGAGTCACCTCACCCTGCATAATATAGATGGTGGGAAAACATTCCTTCTCTTAAAACATAAGATAAGAAATAGTCACCTATTGTCTTCTTCATGGTTGACAACCCTTTTCATTCTGGATGCATAGATCTTTGAGTGAACAGTCATCTTATCAAGAGAAAAATCTTCAATACAAGAACCTTTATTAGAAGTTTATATTTCATTCAAACCAGTAAAATCCTTGGCAAAAACATAATCAGAACCACTTTCCTAATTAAGCCAAGAATTAGAAAACCCATACAGTTGCTCTTGAGATAATTAGGGCATTCTGATCCACATAGATCCAAGGTGTTCACACTCATATAAAAGAATGCTTTGACATTGATTGATATATACTCCAGTTCCAGTCTTTTCTTGAGCATCACAGACTTATTGAAGTCAATATAGATGTTCTATACATTTTGTCCAATCTCGTTAACACCTGGTTGGACTGCCTTCCAAGGAACAAAATAGTAATAAGAAACCCTTCATCGGAGACTAGGGCACAAGATACTAAAATTAGGAAACAAAAAGAATGCTCTTGTTGTTCTTCAATAGCTTGTCACTTTCATGTCAAACCTCTTGAGTAAAGACTAGAGTATCTCCTTCTTTATCATCTTCTCTTTTGAACTCTTTTCTCCCAAACACACTTAGATGTGCCTTTATGAGTGGACTTGAGAAATTACCAAATATTTTTTGCCACAATACAAGTGATACAGGGTGCGTACCAATTCCATAGATAATGAAGTTAATAATTTCATAATGACAAAGAGCCAACTCAAACTCATTCCTTATATCTCTTCAGCACCAGGATTCTCCTATCCTGATAATTCTTCAAGATCTATTGTCCATTGACAACGGAAATGCTAACATTCCATCCTTCCAACAAGAACAATAGTACTGAAAAAATACTCCCTGTAGCTCACCCAATGGACCAGGGTGTCGGCTCAAATACCAATTGAAATTCTGGTACAAGCAAAACACGTTAATACTGATAACCTAACATCAGAACAATGTCAAGACATATGTTACAATATATGTCAACAAACTAAACAAATTTATCAATCTGTGATTGATACTGAATTAACATTGCAGAAAGATAAATAACACAGAGAATTGTTAATCCACTTCGGTGCAACATCACCTACTCTAGGGGCTACCAAGCCAGGAAGGAAATTCACTATGATAGTATTAATTCAAAGCCTAAATAGTCCCAGTTTACAACTTCTCACTTAATCACTATCTATTGCAACTTTTATCCATAAACCTCCTAGATATGCGAAATCCCACTCACTTCCTAATTACCTCAGTGATATCTAACAGTCTCAATCCCAGTGACTGTATGAAGAACAACCCAACAAGAAGATTACACTTCCAATACAAAAACTCAACTCTCTTGCTTAAAAGCTTCAAGAGTGAGAGCAATAACTTGATAAAAGATCAAGTAACAATCAATCTACCACATAGTATCAAAAGATACATGGGTGACTAACAACTACACACGAGATTCTCAAAACCTAAGACTTAAGACTTCCCCTAATTTTACAAATTGTGAGAGTTCTTAAATTATGTTAGGTTAGCTGGAAGACATGGAGACTTCTATGTACTTCAAGCACATGCCATTTCATCTCCACCTCTCCCCTTTTAATTGTTAATTTGTGTAACATGTTTTTTCATTTATTGGCATATAAGATTAGGTCACCCCTCTCATTCTCTTCATAAAACTTTGTCTTTTATTTTTTCTAGCATTGTTCACAATATTAATAATAATTTTCCTTGTAATTTTTGTCACTTGGCTAAGCAAAAAATGCTTATACTATATTATGATAGTAGTATCACTACCACTAATCCTTTTGGTATGTTACATGTTGATATTTGGGGTCCTTGCTCCACCCTTTATGTCACCATTCAAATATATTTTTAACTCTTGTTGATGATTACACTATACTCACTTGCATTATTTTTATGACCCATAAAAGTGAATCTAGGAAACATTTACTCAACTTCGTTTATTTTATAACCACTTAATTTTCTTCTAAACTAAAATATCTTTGTACTGACAATGGACCTGAATTTTCAATGAATGATTTTTATCAATCACAAGGTATCTTGCATCAAAGATCTTGTGTTTAATGCCCACAACAAAATGGAATTTTTGAGAGGGAACATCTACACATGCTCAATGTTATAAGATCATTGTTCTTTCAAGCTAATCGTCCTATTTTTTTTGCACTTATCTATTGCTCATGTTATGCATATTATTAACCGCTTACCTTGTTATCTAATTAAGAAAAACAATCCTTATTTCTTACTGTTTAATAAGCATCATGACTACAATACCATTAATTGCGTTGGCTGCCTCGCCTATGCATATACTCTCCAACCCAATCATACAAAATTTGACCCTAGTTCCAACAAATATGTCTTTCTAGGTTATAGAGAAGGCACACAAGTTTACTTTTTATATGATTAGACTACTAACAAATTTATTGCACCACAACTTTTTTGTCCTACAAAAACAAAAGAAAATCGTTGCGAAACCCTAAAAAACCGCTGCCTTAGTCTACGAGAACGGCTATGTTGTGCCAAACCGAGGCGTAGTCTTAACATTTTGCAACAGGGTTCGCACCAAACGGCAACGCTTAGTAGATAACTATTGTTTTTAATATCTTTTGAGAACAGTTTTCATAGTTTCCAACAGCAACGACATCTCTCCGTTCTCAAATTACAATTGTTGTGATTGGTATATTTTAGGAAACATTTCAATAGGGGCTATCACAACGGTTTATAGTCATTGATGATTTTAAAGTCGTTATGGTAGACTCATGTCCACATGACTTATATAGTGCCTATAGCGATGATTTCACAGCAAAAACAACAGTTTCTCACTGTTGCAACAAATAATAAATTTCCACCTTATATAAATATTAATAAAATATAAAATCAATTTATGTTATTAACCTTGTAAGTTATTATTATTAGACTCAAATAACAATACTTTTAATATAATAATATTTTGATAAAACATAACCTTAAATTAAAAAATTATACACACACATATATATATATATATATATATATATATATATATATATATATATATATATATATATATATATATATATATATATATATATATATATATATATATATATATATATATATATATATATAAAATATAATTTTATGTAGATAACTTTAGGTAATAATTTCACAGAAATCCAGAATGTTAAAGCCGTCCTTGATAGCAAATTTTGTATCAAAGACTTAGGACTTCTTCGATACTTTATGAGCCCTGAAGTGACTCTGTCTCTATATGATATTTTACAATATTTAAAGTTTTACCCAACTCAGAGCATCTTTTATCCAGCTAACACTGATTTAATTCTTATTGATTTTGCTGATAGTCATCGGGGTACTTGCCCCTCAACTAGAAGGTCAGTCACCGGATTAGCCATCTTTATTGGCAAATCTCTCATCTCACGAAAGTAAAAAAAGCACATGAGAAGTGCAATGACTGAACTACCTCTTTAAGGACTTTCACATTGATTTTTCAAGACCCACTTCTCTCTATTGCGACGATAGATTTGTCATTTATTTGGCACACAATGCAATGTTTCACGAGCGCTCCAAACACATCGAGATCGATTGTCATATCATCAAAGAAAAACTAAAATCATGACTCATGATCAAACTCTTCCCAATTCCATATTCCGCCCAAAATACTGATGTCTTAAGCCTCTACCTACACGATCTTTTTCTTCTTTTTTAGCCAAACTTAGACTTGTTTCCATTCATGGTCCAACTTATAAGGCCGTATTATATAATACTAATTAATCTTCGTTACTTTAGTTAGTTATTTCTTAAGCCTTTTATAGGGATGTTTGTTGCTCCTTTGGTGTATAAATACAACTCGAAATGATTGTACATTTCAATCTTTGAATAATAATAATGTGTAATTTCCTTCTTATGCAATTCCAATACACAGCAATATATCAGATATCTAATTCAATGTGTCAAACATGCCCTAACGTTAACCACATGGTCTAACATGCCCTAAACATGTTTGGCTTCAACGTGAGGAGCCCCAACTAGCCTTTTTTTATTTATTTTACATATCTGTTCTCAAAATGAGTGCAACAAGATGAAATTCCTAGTGGTATTAAATATCTCAAGTTCTTGAAATTTGCCAGACAGTGGAAAATTAACAGTCAAACATATTACTAAATACACCACTGAATGAGTTTTTTGACCATAAGAGTTTATATGCTATAATATATCCTTACCTTATAAGCAGGTGGCAGGTTTGACATTGTCAAAAATAGGCATAATGGAGAAAACAAGTGGAAAAAGTTGCATGGTTGAAGATGAGGTCTAACATGTAAGAAACTTACAAGGTTGTTGTACATATATATATATATATATTTAAGACTTACTCAGAACAAACTTACTTTAAAAACATTATTTTGCTGTTATGTTTTACAAATTGGGATCTACCAATGTTTTCCTGTGATGAATTTTCAGTGGATGAAGTGCAGATGATACTTGTAGTTCAAGCTAGGTCATGCTCCTTCTCCTTGGCAAGTTTTGAGTTCCCAATCCAAGTAAGTCATTCTTGTGGCCCTGAATGTAAACAGTCCAAACTAATCAGCTCACTAAGTTCACATATAACTTTGGACAAGACGTTAAGCATATGATTATACATAGGTGATATAAGTCGAAAAGAATCTAATTTAAATTCAGTATGAAATCATTTTTTTTTTTTATTTACACAATTCAAGTGTATTTATTTTTACAACTAAATTCTAATTTATTATTGACTATGCCAAAATTGATATTTTCACCACTAATATCCAGTCCTGGATAGTCTATTCTAACTTGAAAATTAATTGCGGAAATCGAATCGGGGTACTTTCTACCAAATCCAACAACAATCACTATTATATTAACTAACTATTAGTAATCTTGACTTCTTACTGGAAAGAATTAGAGTTGCACGACTTTTATATCTGTCGCTATAAATATTAGTCATAATAAACACATTTGAACTCTCTTAAATGAGGTGCATCATCTCCTAAAGCTCACTAATATCTAAAGAGTATATGACCAAGTCTTCAAGAAGGTTGAAAGTTGAAACTGATACTTTTTTTAGAATATTATTGTAAAAATAGATGACCGTGTATTATACAAAACTGGATATGCTTTATAATAAATAAATATTTGCAGATTGTTCAAATAATATCTAGGATTATATTTTTATAGCCTAAAAACACACATGAAAATGTATATAATACACTATAAAACAAAAGTATATGCTATTTTACTTAAAAAAAACAATTTAATATGTAATGTAATATTGTGTTTCACTATATTATACTTCCTTTCCTATAATAAACTAGTTAATATTATGTAATATAATTATCTTTTATATATATATATATATATATATATATATATATATATATATATATATATATATATATATATATATATATATATATATATATATATATATATATATATATATATATATATATATATAATTGAAACAACTAAAAGACCTCAAGAATATAATTATTAAGAACGAGAATTCGAAAGAATACTCCAATACCTTTGAATTTAGTATTGATATGTTTATTCAATAAAATACATATATTTAGTGTCATATTTTAGTATTAGTTTATTTTAAAATAAATTAAAATTTTAAATTTATTTATATTAAAAATATAAGTACCTCCGGTTAGGCTTTGCCAACTTAAGTATGGTCTGTTTTAAAGCTTAAGTTTGATATATAATCTACTTAGGGGTGGCAAAACGGGCCAGTCTGCTGGATATGTTCATTTTGTACGCATTTTTCCGTCGGACGGACAAAGGTTTTAGGATCGCAATCTCTAATATGCTCATTCCGTTTAGTTTTTTTTTTTTTTGCGCGCTTTTGCAGTCATGGACATTTATATGAAATTTTACATTTTTAGTCTTAAAAGGTTCAAAGTCCGCGAAATTTCGACGTCTCGCCCTCACTTTTTTGCGGGGCAGACCAAAGTTTTAAGTCTGCTCCGTCTGCTCCATTTTTTTGCGGAACGAGCCTAAACGGGGCGGGCATGCCCGTTTGCCACCCCTAAATCTATCATAGGCTTTTTTTTTAAGTTTGAGTCTGATCTTTTCGATGGTCAGATTGGTTTGCAGATTAAAAGTTTATTCTATATAAAAATGCATTCAATTACTATTTATATAAATTAAAAAGCTAAAAAAAATCAATGATACATTTGCATTGACTTATTTGAACTTATTTAGTAGGAGATTTTAGTGATACTATTTATTTAAGAAATTTATGAAAACAATTTATGATATTGTTAATAAGGTGGTTTCAACCTATTTTTATTAGCTCTTTAAAATAATTAAGTTTTAATTTTGTATTCAAAATACAATATACAATATTATAATAATAATAATAATAATAATAATAATAATAATAATAATAATAATAATAATAATAATAATAATAATAATAATAATAATAAAAATTATGTATATTTATATAAATAAATCGCTCTAATAAGGTTAAAAAGCTTTTTTTTTATAGTCTGAAGTCTAATATTTTTTAACTAAATAAACTTATTAAAAAGTTTAGATCTTTTCTGTTTAAAAAAAATCAGCTTGGTTTTAATTTGTGTAAACTAGATCTTAGACCCCTATTATCTATATTGACTTATTCCTATTTCTACCTATACCTAACTGAATACGAACGAATTTACCAAAATTGAAAAACAATGGAGAAAAAAAAAACCAATAAAATCAACATTCAATTCACACAAACAATAGCTAAGCAAAATAAGATAACTAAAAAAAGAGGAATCATCTCTTAGGAGGACAAGTTATATATATAGTAAATAAAAAACTTTTGGGGAAAACTAAAAAAAAGATACAAGAACAGAATCAGATGTTCAAGAAATACCAAACAAAAAATAAAAAGACGAAAACAAAAAATGGACAAGTTAGATTTGGATAGAAAGAAACCATCATTTACATAAGAGAATCTCTAAGACATTATTTACATAAGAGAATCTCTAAGATCTAGTTTTGAGTTCTCCTACTAAATAAGTTCAAATAAGTCAATGCAAATGTATCATTGATTTTTTTTAGCTTTTTAATTTATATAAATAGTAATTGAATGCATTTTTACATAAGTGGAAATAATCCTCATCCTACAAGCTTGTTTTGTATGGTTGAGTTAGGCCCAACCACATTTCTTAACTTGGTATCAAGAGCTTCGTTTAATATCCGATGGACTACCTTCTATAATTTCCGCTATCAGACCACCCACAATTTACAAATCGGTTTTGTAGGATTGAGTTAGACCCAACCATATTTCTTAACATTTCTTAACGCATAATTATATATAATTATTTAGTGTTTGTGTTTAAATCTATGTCCAAAAAAGTATTTCTCTTGAACTTAGTTCAATATTTTTTTCTTGCAATACATAATTACGTTTTATTCATAAAAGTGAAATACATATGTAGGCACTAGACATCATAGTTATATATTATTTTATTATAAACAACAATTTTTTCCCATATACTAAAAAATAAGTGATGAATTTAATGAGATCATATTGTATGTAGATCTTTTAATAAACCATTTGCATGCTAACGTGTCTAGCATTAGCTCTTTGTCTTTCTAGACAAATTAGTACTTTAAATAAAAGGTATATTTGAGAATAAATAAATATTAATGTTCTTAATATTTTATAAAAAAAATAAAACGATTTTTTTATAAAATATTTTTACACTGTCAACCAATTACAAACGTATATTTTACTAAATACTAATATTTTAAAATACTAATATAACATGGCTGAATGTTATAATTATATTTATATATATGGACAACTTTTTTAAAAAACGAGACTTATAATTAAAAATAGATCGAGTATTCACTTTTTTTTAAAGGCACAATAGTGTTAATAATAAAGTTAAAAAATCCAGATAAAGTACAGTCGATAAATGTCACAAAATGTATCAAAAGCTACACCAACAAAATCAAAAAACAAAACAAAAATGAAGAAGAAAGAACTACAAGGCTAAACAATAAATAAGGGACAACAAGACAAACTCCAGAACAACCACCCTCTAAGAACTACACTCTAATAGAGGATCATAAAGAAGCATACGCACTCTCAAATTCGCCAAAATCTCAATGAGATATTGATTCATCCAAAGGACAAAATTCTTAAGTCATTCAGTGAAGATTCAAGAGTTCCATTAATATACCAAAATTCATTTCCACGCGAAAAGAATATTGTTCTCCACAACGTCTTTCACATTCGTTGAAGAACCATAAAACAAAATCTCATTTTGGGCTATTCAAATTGGCCAAACCACGAAAATATCACATTGTATAAAAACTTTTTCTAGATATCGACTTACCACCTATAGAAAGAAAACACTCAAAGAGAAGACTAGGATTCTTATGAAGAACTACCTGTCTTCTCAACCAATTGAAAATCCCGTAGAAGACAATACTAACTAAGTCATAAGTGGAAAAAAAAGAGAAACTGACTCAACTGGGTCTAGATAATTTATTTCCAAATCTTAATAAACATCTTCTAAAAAGAGATATAAATTCAACATTCCACCAATTCATTGCCGATGCAGGACACTTGTACCTAACAATCTATCCCACAAATGTGAGTCTATCACATCCTATAACAAGATTCAATGTCAGATCCAACTCTTGCTCCTCCATCAAACCAAACAACGATTTTGATACCACTTTTTGTTAGGGAATCTGAAAAAATCAGGAGCACCAACGGACGCTCAATGCTTAAGGACCATAAGAGAGGGAGATGTCACATCTCCACCCAAAATCTTAAGACATTAAATATATGAATCTTCTTTTTTATTAATCCAACATCTATCATTTCATAATCGATGTGAGATTTAACCACTCACACTTGCCTTAATGATAAAAAATACGTAAACAGAGGAGGAAAATGCTCAAATACGTCTCTATAGAGATTCCATTAGGTTGTTAAGCAACAATAATATTGAAATCATCATTTACACACAACATATAGGATCCAAACTTTTCACAACCCTACTATTCAAATGAAACAAAGTGAACACTCATCTTAAAGCAAAAGATCTACAATATCCATCTAGTCTTAAGTTTATGGGGGAGACAATATTTTTGAAGACACATTGTTGACAAGTCTAATGATCAACCAAAAGGTAGAGCCATATCATCCGTTTGTCTTTTCTATCATGATCATTGTCATTTCGTTATATGAATGATGTACAAATATGTGGATTGTATATCTTAAGGTTGTAGGCTAGTGCCTATCAATGGATATTGACTTTCCAAATTTATGGACACAATTAAGTTGAAGAACTTAGTGAGCGACAATAATGGAGACGCTTACCGACACACTAAAATAATTTAATTTAAACACACCAAGTAATTAATAGTTTATGTGACTTAATTTTCAATTCTCTTTGTACCAAAAATAAAGTTGTTAGATTATATATGTACAAACATTGAATACCTATAGAAACAAAACGTTTGTGAGGATAGAATAGGGACAAATCAAAACCAACTAACTTTTCCACCTTGTCTCTAATGTGGTACAAATGGTCTTAAAGAAGCACCGAGTTAGTATTAAATAAAATCCAAAGTACATTTTAGATTCTACGTAAGTTTGTATATATCAAAATCACATGCAACGTATATGGATTATATATCAAAGTCACATGACCATAGGGAGCACAAGAAATCTTAGAGAATCAGAAATAGGCCCAAAATTGGCATAAAGTTTGCACCTGAGGGAGTATTTAATTAGGAAATATAATTATGTCTTGAATGATAGGAGAGAGAAAGAAAAGGGGAGAGAATGAGTATGCAAAAGAAAAAGTATATATCCTCTGGTAAATTTTATTCTTACATTTTTTAATCAATAAATTATTCTATACACCAGCAATTTATATTTCTTAATTAACAATGCAAATTTAGGGTTTGTATTCTGCTGCTAGGGTTTTGTATTCTCAGTATAATATTTTTTACCCTAAAGTCAAAAATGGCTTCAAAATTTTCAACCATTTCTTGTCAAAAACTATACAAATATGTCGGCAAATCTAAACTCAATTGCAGAAACAAATATTATTAAGTTGAACGTCATCAACATAGTTGAGACCCTGATACTTAAGATTATGTGTGTGTGAATTTTTAGTGGTTATTAACCGTTCAGACTATAAAAATACATAAATATTAATTAAATTCATATGAAAAACTTACTATGAATCTCAAGATGCTAGCTGCTTGAAGGACTTAGAAGAATTATTATGAGTGCCCTTAACTTGACTCCTCTTCTTCTTTTTCTTTGTGTAAGGAATCCCTCTAGCTTTGGATTGACACTCCTTAACTTCCCGAAGATAAACCCGAATAGCTCCGGTTCCAAACGGGTTATTCTCCGGCGAACCACCGTGTTCTTCGTACGCGGCTCTAAGCCGTCCGATGAGTGCATCGAGGCTCCCCCAAGCTTGTCTCAACGGACAAGTGCACGGCGCGGGCGGATCGGGCTGTCCGAAAAAGATGCAACCGTGTAAATGAACCTTAGTCTTTCCAAATTGGTCCAAGTAACGAAGAAACTCAAGTACATGGTTGAAGTTGCACTGAGACAAAGAAACAGGTGGTGTTTGGTTTCTTAGGTATTGTCCAAACGTGTTCCAGTCTCGTTTCTTTTGTGATTCGTAGCGGCTTAAAGGAGCTACCGCCGATGGCTGATCGGCGGTGGCTCCTGGTCTTGAGGATGAGGAGGAGGCTTGAACGGTGTCGTTTTGCAATGAGATGGACATGGTGAGTGAATAGTATATGGTTGATTATTTTATTGGGAGTGTGTGTGAGAGAGATGAGGGTGAGGAGGAATTAATAGATGTTTGTGGGAAGGAGAGGTATAATGGAGGTGGTGAAAGAATTTGTGAGTGTAGTGGAGAAAGATGAAAATAACATCTATTGGTCTTTTGAGAGGACATGTCATGGGCCCTATGTGTAGGTGCTTTTGTTCCCCTTTTCAAATTCTCTCTCATTTTTGTATTTTTCACTTTTTACCTAGATTGTTACAATTATTTGTGATACTATAGTGGTTTCTTTTATTTTTAGATTTCAAACACTTTAAAACACTTTAATGTTTTAAAAATAGTAAATACTTGACTACTCCGTGTAAAATTGAGGATAATTTATTTAAATGATATTCTAAAATGATATGTACTAATGAAATTATGCTACATAAAATAAAATTTTAATGTACATGTTAACTCAAAATTACATCGAATAGAAAAGAAGATGTTAAACACTATAAGTGAGATAAAATATAAACTCAATTCTTTAAAATTTTAGATTAATATATAATTTTAAAATTTTATTTTATGTGGCGAAATTTTATTTGTATACATCATTTGAGTTAAATTGCCCCCAATTTTACATAGCCAATACTGTAAGTCTCACATTTAAAAATTGGTTCGACCATCAATTTGTATTATTGATTGTAGTAGAAATTGGATGATTTGGTCACATAATTCAATTCTAATAACAAGTTCTAAAATGATCTTGAACTAAACGATCCTACAAAGTTCTTAAAAATATATGATACATGAAAATATAAAAAAATATCGTAAATTAACTTTCTGTATCAATTAAGCTGTTTTTTTTTTCAATTTTATGTAAATTTGATTGATAATATTCCTATTTTTTATTATTTTTAAAATTTTAATTTATCTACTTTAATTTTTTAAAGTTTTTTTATTTGTTTAAAAAATAATAATAAACTCAATTTTGACTTTGAAAAAAAATGAGAGTAAATATTAAGGGTCCGTTTGAATAAGTTTTGGTTTTTAATTTTTTAAAATTATTTTGTAAATTAATTTATAAAAAACTTTTGAAGAAAAAAAATAAAGAGAAACATATTTGATAATGCAGCTTTTAAAAATCATTTTAAAGTTGTACAAATATTATAAAAAAGTATAGTACTTATCCTTATTTTTTTTCCAAATTTTCAAAACCAAAATTAAAAAACAAAAACCTCCAAAACCTATTTTAATTTTTAGTTTTTAAAACTCTCAAATAAATAGTAGTTTTAAAAATAATTTTGTAAAATTAGACTACTAAAACAACTTTTATTAATTTTAAAAATTAAAAAACAGTTTTAGAAAACCATTTCAAATAAGCCCTTATTCTCCAGAAATGCAAATATTCATAATTTACTGTTTTTTTTTTTTCTTTTTCCAATTTTGATCGATTTGCACTTGGTTTTATATATTTGATTAGGGGTGGTAAAACGAGTTCGAGACGTCAAACATGTTTGCTTTGTCTGCAATTTTTTATAAAGTGGAATAAGATTTTAGGTCCACATTCTTTATTATGTCCATCTCGCCACGCTACATTTTTTTTCGAGCTTTAACGGATGCACACATTAATATAAATTTTCATAATTTTAGGTTTTAAAAATGCGATGACAACAAGTCCGTTCCGCCCGCCCTCATTTTTTTTTGGTGTGAACCGAGATTTTACGTCCACATTCTCTAATATGTCTGTTCACCTTGCTCATTTTTTTGTGAATTTTTGCAGACGCAAACATTAACATAAATTTTTACAATTTTAAACCTTAAAAATAAAATATTTGTGCGTCATTTCCACCTCTCCCTCATTTTTTTTTCAGAGCATGACAAAGTTTGAGGTCTACACCCTAAACTATATTTGCCCTGTTTCATCTCATTTTTAAGCGGTTTTATAAGAAGGATCTAAATGGAGACATGCTCTTTGCAATCACTGAATTTAATTATATGATTAATATAGCCATCACGAATCAATTATCTCTCCATTTTTGGTTTTCAACCCGTCTGATTTTTAAAATAATATAAAAAACATTAATGGATACAAGATATTGTAGTTTATTTATTTTACATTATATTATTTTATTTTTTGTGGAGTAAGAAAAGTGTGCAAGTTAATTAGGTATATTGTGTCGCATCATTGATCATCATTTTCACAACATGAATTATGAGACTAGGTGATGCTAGAAATTAGACCCTAGTATTTTCTTATTTTGTCTACTTCAAGGAAAAGTCAATTAGAATTGGTTTACACAAGAGTTGGTGCCTTAGTGCGCATACTCCAAGTTGGACTTGATTTAAAACCATATCTATTAATAAGCATAATTTAGTCCACTAATTGAGTGATTAGTTAGTTGTGTCTATAGTGATTAATTAATGCTTCGTGAGTATAGGAAATTTTGTTGTTGTTGTTGTTGTTGATAGATAAACAGTTTCTTGATTGACAGGAGCACAAACAATATCCGATCAAACAAGCTTGCTAGATTATTTTGCGAGTGTATTATGATATTTGGTATCTTCTTTTAAGTTTCGTAACCATATGAATAGTTTTGATATTATAAATATGACAAGGGATGGAATCTATATGAAGAATAATTCAAGCTAACCTCTCCTTTATGCTTAAGTGTTAGAGTTTGTTTATCATTAGTTTTGAATAATTAATTCAATTAGTTACAGTTAGTTTTCTGTTTTATGTTTGTTGTGTAAAAGAGTTATAGATCTATAAGTTCTATGTGTATCAATAATACTTCCTCTTCATCTAGCTTATCTATATCTTTTAACTAAATTCTCTATCTCTTTCTATCTATTTTCTCCGTCTTATAACAAGTTATATTCACAAGAAATTGGTATCAAGAGCAAGAACAATTCTAAGGATTCAAGTGAGTTTATGGTGGGTCATGAAAATTTCGCAGCATATTTACCATTTTTTTTAATAAAAAGAATTGGATAAATGAGTGATTGAGATGATTGTCATATTTGGTTCATAAGATGTTTTGTGATATGGTTGGAACTAATTTGTGTTGAGTTAAAATCCAATAATTCAAGTGTTGTAACTGGTTATAGTTGGAGAATAATCACTTATGGAGACTGAAAAAACTAGTTTTGAGTTGCTGTAACCGGTTAACCAAATGTGTTAACCGGTTATGCGCCTGATTTTTGCTTTTTCTTGTATCTTAATGTTTATTTTTAGGTCTCAATTGTTGTAATACTCTTGTATAAATTCTTTGTAGGCATTCTCATCTCAAACTAATGCAGAAAATAACTCTCAACCTTAATTACTCTCTCTCTCTCTCTCTCTCTCTCTAATTCTCTCTCTCTCTCTCTCTCTCTCTCTCTCTCTCTCTCTCTCTCTCTCTCTCTCTCTCTCTCTCTCTCTCTCTCACACACACACACACACACTCTACTTCTCCACATACTCTAAACATCCATTGTTCACCAATTATGTGATTATATGTTCCAACATTTGGCTTCAAGAGCTTGGTTCTGATTCATAATCCGCAGTACAAACATGAATACCGTCTCCAATGGTAGAGTCCGTACAAACCTACAACCCCTTGTAGTGAAGAATTACGACAAATAGTGCAAGAAAATGAAGGTGTTGTTTGGCCACCAAGATGTTCTTGATGTGATCAACAATGGGGTGAATCCCGTTGTCGAAGGTACAACAGATGCACAAAAGGCTGGTTGAGGCTGTCACACTTTTAGTTGATAATATTTCGGCTATTAATCTTGCTAAGAACCCACTTGCCCATGGGAGAAGCAAGCACAATGAGATGAGATTTCACTACTTTAGGGAGCTTGTTAGTGAAAGAAAGTTAAGATTGCGTTATTGTAGAAGCGAGGACGAAGTTGCTGATTTGTTGACAAAGGGAGTCACAAATGATGTGTTCAAGAGGTTAAGATGAGCATAGGCATGAAGAACTTGGAGCACTTGAATTAAGGTGGTGTGTTGAGTGAAAATCCAATAATTCAAGTGTTGTAACCGGTTAACATGGGGTGTAACCGATTACATTTGGAGAATAATCACTTATGGAACCTTAAAAAGCTGGTTTAAGTTGCTGCAACCGGTTAACTAAATGCGTTAACTAGTTACACCTGATATGGGATTTTTTTTTGGTTTGCCTGTGTAACCTATCTACCAGATGTCTTAACTGGTTACACGCCCGAGTTTTTTTTCCTTGTATTTTTAATATTTTATTTTGAGTTCGAATTATTGTAATAGTCTTGTATAAAGGTCTTTGAGGCATTCTCATCTCAAACTAATGCAGAAAATGATTCTCACCCTCAATGACTCTCTCTCTCTCTCTAATTCTCTCTTCTCTCTCATTATTTTCTTCTCCACAAACCCTAAACCTCTATTTTTCAATGATTGTGTGATTGTATGTTCCAACCGTTTTGAAGCCTTGCTTGAAACTGCAAGTGATGCACAAAGGAAAGCCTTCAAAGAAAACAAAAATAGAGATTTCAATGCTTTGTTCTTTATCCATGAATGTGTGGATTCAAAGGCTTTAGAAAATATCTCTAGTTAAACCAGCTTAAAGACCACATGTGATAAGTTGGAAAGAAACTATTGTTAGAACATAGTTTGGTTCTAATCTTATCTTAGTGTTTTGATGATAACAATTGAAGCAAATTTTGTATAAGTGAATTTGATACTCTAATTGTATATTTCAGAAGTTATAATCGCATGCTGAAGATCAAACAAAATTTGTACCATCAGAACTTGGAAAATATATAAATGCTGAAAGACAATCACGATAAAGAAATTCTAATGAAGAAGCTTCGTTAAGCACCAAACCGCTGAAGCATAACTCTGATACACATTATCTCTACAAGTCAGAAGAGAAGTTTTCTTGAAGAAATGCAAAGATAAAATACTCTGACAGAAGAAAGATTACCGTTGGAGACATAATTATTGTTAACGACTAAATGCATATTTAGTTACAAGTCTCAATAAGCGTGGAAAGCAAGTTTATCCAAGATAGCACATAAACATGAAAGGCTATAGTATCCTATTATCCAGCATCAGACGAAATCTTCTGAACGCTATAAATAGATGATCACTTAAATAGACAAAAAAAATAACTACAACAAAAATACAATAACGCAACATAAGAGAGTTGAAACACAAAGCAAGAACACCTGCTCATATTCAAACAAAGAACTCTTGCGCTGAAGAATAATCATTTTTTGAGTTCACAGTTTCTGTACTAAACACTTAGTGAAATATCACAGTTGTGATTAAAGCTTTTTAGAAGAAAATCTCAAACACTATTGTAAACTTGTAACAATTGCTTGAAAGACCAGTTGGGTCAGATTTCTCAAAAGGACTAGGACTAGTTAGTCTTAGAGATTTCTAGATCAATAAACGTTATATCTCGTAGAGATCCCTGAACAGTTTATTATCTAGTGTTAGTCAAAAGTTGTTGGTTTGTGCAAGGTTGTTAGTCACGAGCATTTGGTTTATGCAAGGTTATTAGTCACCAGCAGTTGGCTCGTGCAGTTGTAATCAATGTTGATTATAGTGGATTAAGTCCTCGATTGAGAGAGGCGAAATCACCTTGGCGGATGGACTGGAGTAGTTGAGTTATAACGAACCAGGATAAAAATACTGTCAACTTTTATATTATTTCAAAGAAAAAGAAACCACTTATTCAAACCCCCCATTTCTAAGTGTTTACATAACCTTCAATTGGCATGAGAGCACTTGTTTCTGGGTGCAAACACTTAACCGTGTCAGAAAAAGATCCAGAAGGAAAATACTTTGGAAAATGAATTAAATAACAATGGTTATACAAGACCCCCTGTGTTTGATGGAGAAAATTTTGAATATTGGAAAGATAGAATAGAAAGTTTCCTTCTAGGACAAGATCCTGATCTATGAGATATTGCGGTAGATGGCTACAATCATCCTGAAGATGCGGGTAAAAAGATAGATAGGAAAAACATGACTGATAAACAGAAGAAAGAATTCAAAATTCATCACAAAGCCAAAACTATCTTGTTAAGTGCTATCTCACATGCAGAATACGAGAAAATTACAAACAGAGATACAACACATGATATATTTGAGTCACTCAAAATGACTCATGAAGGTAATGCTCAATTCAAAGAGACAAAAGCTCTGGCTCTTATCCAGAAGTATGAAGCCTTCAAGATGGAAGATGACGAATCTATTGAAGCCATGTTCTCAAGATTTCAAACTCCGACTGCTGGCTTGAGAGTTCTAAACAAAGGATATACAAAAGCTGATCATGTCAAGAAAATAATCAAAAGTATACCAAGAAGATGGGGACCAATGGTTACAATGTTCAAAGTTGCAAAGAATCTTGATGACGTATCCCTTGAAGAACTCATCAGCGTATTAAGAAGTCATGAGATTGAACTCGATGAAAATGAGCCTCAAAAGAAAGGTAAGACTATCGCCCTTAAATCTGTTAAAAATTTGAAACTAACTCTTTACAGGCTGAAGAAGAATGATCGAGTGAATCCGTATCAAAATAAGAAGATAATATATCTCTTCTCTCCAAAAGAGTCAACCAACTCTGGAATCATAAGCAAAGGAAGTTTAGAAACTTCAGAAGATCAGAATACAAAGGAGAATCCGCTGGATACAAGAGGACGAGCAGAAAAGGCACTGTATGTAACACCCTTCTAAACCCCGCAAAAATTAATAGAATAATCAGAGTAAAAACATAAACACAAGGGTGCCACAATTATTTCAAACAAATAAACCAACTATAGTCCGAAGTCATGCTTCATTAGGAAACGATTTACCGAAACATAATCATGTTCATCACAGCGGAATAAGAAAACATCTCCAGTACAACCAATGGAAATATAATCCCACACCATATAAAATAGAGTAATCTCATAAAACTCTAAAACTATCGTTCCCTAGTGTTACAAGATCAGAGCATGACCGAAACGACCCAAAAATAATGGATAAAATCTACGAGTCATCCTCACCGAGCACTAAAGCCGCTACTCCTTAATCTGAAAATGTCAACAAGTAAGGGTGAATCTCATTCACAATTAATCAATGTTATGCATTCATAAGCAACAAAACATCATAATATATCATTCACCCAATTTGTCATATATTCAGATTTCAATCATCGTTCATCAACCACAACAATTACACACCAAACATAACACTAAAATCATTTCAATCATGTTATGACAAAAATGCATATGACCAACTGACATTATGCATGTGGTACCAATAAGCTGTAGAAATAATCCACCTGGCCGATCTAAACCTCATCGAGATATGGCCCTACTGACACAAATTCCACACAATGGGAATTATGTCCACCATTGATCCAAACATCATCGGGATCCATCACCGAAATGCATATGAATGAATGCACACATATGACATACTTAAAAACATCACTGATCCGATGCACCACATTGTCTCACCATAACTCACCATTTTCATCAC